>NC_134484.1:162380817-162545817 GCF_040206685.1 Ascaphus truei | reverse complement strand
GTCAGTGGCTCTGTGTGTGTGGGTGTGTGGGCCAGAGGCTCTGTGTGTGTGGGTCAGTGGCTCTGTGTGTGTGGGTGTGTGGGTCAGTGGCTCTGTGTGTGTGTGTGGGTCAGTGGCTCCGTGTGTGGGTGTGTGGGTCAGTGGCTGTGTGTGTGGGTCAGTGGCTCTGTGTTTGTGTGTGTGTGGGTCAGTGGCCCCGTGTGTGTGGGTGTGTGGGTCAGTGGCTCTGTGTGTGTGGGTCAGTGGCTGCGTGTGTGGGTGTGTGGGTCAGTGGCTCTGTGTTTGTGTGTGTGGGGGTCAGTGGCCCCGTGTGTGTGGGTGTGTGGGTCAGTGGCTCTGTGTGTGTGGGTCAGTGGCTCTGTGTGTGTGGGTGTGAGGGTCAGTGGCTCCATGTGTGTGTCAGTGGCTCTGGGTGTGTCAGTGGCTCTGGGTGTGACAGTGGCTCTGTGTGTCAGTGGGTGTGTGTGTGTGTGTGTGTGTGTGTGTGTGTGTGTGTGTGTGTGTGTGTGTGTGTGTGTGTGTGTGTGTGTGTGTGTGTGTGTGTGTGTGTGTGTGTGTGTGTGTGTGTGTGTGTGTGTGTGTGTGTCAGTGGCTCTGTGTGTGTGGGTGTGTGGGTCAGTGGCCCCGTGTGTGTGGGTTACTGGCTCTGTGTGTGTGGGTCAGTGGCTCTGTGTGTGTGGGTGTGTGGGCCAGAGGCTCTGTGTGTGTGGGTCAGTGGCTCTGTGTGTGTGGGTGTGTGGGTCAGTGGCTCTGTGTGTGTGTGTGTGGGTCAGTGGCTCCGTGTGTGGGTGTGTGGGTCAGTGGCTGTGTGTGTGGGTGTGTGGGTCAGTGGCTCTGTGTTTGTGTGTGTGTGGGTCAGTGGCCCCGTGTGTGTGGGTGTGTGGGTCAGTGGCTCTGTGTGTGTGGGTCAGTGGCTCTGTGTGTGTGGGTGTGAGGGTCAGTGGCTCCGTGTGTGGGTCAGTGGCTCTGTGTGTGTGGGTGTGCGGGTCAGTGGCTCTGGGTGTGTGGGTCAGTGGCTCTGTGTGGAGATAACATTTTTTTAGATCTATTTATTATATATTTATTTATCTTGCCTTTGGCTATATCCTCCCCTCCAAATTCCATCAACATGGCCGCGCGACGTCACGTAATGCACATTGCCATAACAACGAGCCGCTCCGTGACGTCACGCGGCATCTAGTTGACATGACAAAGGGATGCATTATGGCGCCGAGGCATCACGTGATGCCACATTGTCATGGCAACATGTCACCGCCTGATGTCAATGTCTCCTTGTCATGGCAACGGGTGCGTCATGTGATGTAATTTGTTTTATAAATAATTTTTTAATGTGTCCCGGTTTTTCATTTTGAAAATCTGGTCACCCTAAATAAGGGTATAAAAGAAGAATGTATTTTGAGCAGCATCTTGCAGAATATAACAAACAATAAATACTAATAACCAATTTCTTGAATTTGTTTGACAAAATATATTGAACAAAGTAGTTTAGATGAAAATATATATATATTTTTTAAAGTTCAACCATTTGCTTAATGTTCAACTTGTAGACACTCATTTTGATCTAGAATATGGCAAACAAAGAAACTCTATGCAATATTCAAAAACATATATTTTCATAAAAGTACTAACTATATCTGCTATCGCAGTCTCCAAAACAAGTACAATTACTTTTTCGCTCACAAAAATCTATATTGATTTTATAGCTTCTGGGGTTAAAAGCCATACACTTGTATTTAGAAATCATAATTCTTCTTACATGCTGCTTTTCTATTCTTAATATGGATATTCATTTCATTTAAGTAAGACTGTCTATCCTCTTAAAAACTGTGGTGCCACTTTGACTATTTTTGTCTAGTTCTGTGATGTATTTTCTATAGGAAAGTGGCTTAAAGAATACTCTATCTTCAAGGTGTGTCCTAGTCAAGACATAAAGAAGCAAAATGTGTTGAACTACCTACAATATATTGGCAAAAAAAATCAATTATTGAAACCAATTTCTCCATTTAGCTCATGGAGACTAGTTTGTAATTAGTGTTAGAAACACTTAGTGAGAGCCCTACTCTACATGTGAGGATAGAATACATTTGTGCATATCGGTTTGCATGACAAAGAAGTATAGAAAGGCAAGACTTGGCTAATTGGATACTTATTCAATATTAAAAGGGACAAGACAATATTCAGAGCTGTAATATTGCTTTACTTACTGTATGTGATCAAGGCCAAAATTATAGATCTGAACTGAGATCAATATCTAACAGAGACTATTCTCTTGTCTTCCATAACCATATCATATATAGCAATCAGGTTGCAATGATAATTTCCCCCTATATGCTTTCTTTTTGTAGGTCCAATTTGTTGGTCTGGGATGGGTATCCTCCCTAAGTTCCTACACGTGCTAGTACTGAAAATGTCTAAATAAATAAAATAAGGGTGTGAAACGTGCAGGAGGTTTTCCGTGAGTTGTTTTTAGATGTGTTATTGAATATTTAAGAAATACATTTGTGATTTATTTTTTTTACTGAACTAAAATAATGGAAATAATACAATTGATTTCTTCCGCAACAAACCTTAGTTACCATTATACTTTGTTCTAATAAAATTAGGGTTGCTAAGTCATTTTTTAGAGAAATCCATTCTTTGTCACCTTAAATTTACAGGGTTCCTGGTTGACAATCACCTACAGTTTATCCAGAATTGTGTTTTAAGTTAACCTGTCTGTGCCAATCTTCTTGCTAGATGGAGAGGCTGCTGCACTGCTTTGCTGAAACCTGTTTTAATTGACACATTTGGAATATTTTCTTATTTTATAGTGATTTTTGTTTATACTTCTTCCCTTGCTTTTTTGCTTTGAGTATTTAACAATATATAATTTTATATATGTTTAGTTAAACATCTTTTGTATAATTTCATTCTTTTGTCTAATACTGTAGTGACCTGTTATTGACTAAAGGCTATATTTTACATACATGATGGCCTGTTTACCTTGACAAAGCGCTGTGCGCAAAACAGCTGTCAGTTGATAGATGGGCTCATCAATGTCCCTGAAGTGGCTGTAAGCAATGGTGAGGTTTCTCTGATTCTGGTGAGTTGACACGTGTTGCTGAACACTTGTTTTCTCCTCTGTGCAATATTCTTTTTTACTTTTTTGTCTAATTAGGAACATGCTTTTATACTGATGTATAGTGCCCCGTGTTTTTCCTCTTCTCAATCTATATCTGGCCTTTAAACAGTACACTATTTATGCCTGAAAAACAGTGTTTTCTCATTTGAAGAAAGCATGTTTAGGAGTGTAAAACAAATTAGTCACTCTTCAGGTATCTCCAGTGTTTTACACAGTCAGACAGATTAGGTGGTTTTGTCTCTTTCTATCATGAGCATGATTTGTTGACACTTTACAGTGTGCTGTTGTAATGCTATTAAACCACCTTAATTATATAGTACATTTAATAATTACATAATCATTCTGGTAATCATTGTTTTCAAAACTATCATTCTGTCATCTATGGGCAATATCTGTTTCCAAAGCATGCTTGTAGCCGAGTTGTATAGAGAGGAGGTAAATGGCAGGTAAATTGCAATGAAATAATTTCAGAAAACAATTTAGATATTTCATCAAGTCTCAGAAATCCCCTATGTTTATGCTGAATTTTAGGCGCTCCCTGACAAATATCATGTGCTGTGTAACGATAACAAGTAGCTCTCGATACCTTCAACACTGCTTTCTTTGAGAAAATCTCATAGTCTTAACTCAGATTAACATGTTGGCAAAATTCATTATGTGTAGTATCATCCAAAAGATATTAAGCAACTGAAGAGTCCTTATTCACTATATACTTCAACCTTTGATTGCTACAGTAGAAGGGATTAGGAGACAAATCACATTGTTTTTTGGGGAGGGGGATTTAAATGTAATCTTTTTATTTTGAGTCAAAATAAGTTGTATTACAGACATTTTACGCAATCAGGTGTTGAATTTTGGGGGGGTACAGAAAACAAAAATGGAATGAAATGATAAGGGTGAGGGTGGCTAGACATGGGGTTCATCACATCATTTGGTTTCAAGTGTACTAGTATAACATATCGATAAATCTAATGTCTCAATTAGGTATCACTGTTATTTTACAGTGCTGGCATCTCGTCCTTATGTAAACATTATATTGCAGTTATTTTATTACATTTCCTTGTGGCAGATGTTCTTCAGGTCTATGCCTAACTCTCACAACACATTGTTTTTTAGTTCAGAAGTTATATTTTTTGGTAGGATCCACTGTAACAATGTTTTTCTGACTGGTTTTCTTAAATATAAACTGCTTTAAATGCTAGAAAATGTAAGGCCATATTTAATATACTTTATAATTTTTAGGTGATACATGAACAATTGTTTTAATCAATCCTGAATTAATTATTTAAGAAACTTATTTGTTGATACATCCAATAAAAGGAAACTAAATTGGTCACTTAACAATAACTTACTGCTTTGTGTTGTATCTCAGTGCCTGCAACCGTTTTTTCACTATTTTCTTTTAAAATGTTCTACTAAACCAGAAAAAGAGTAGCAGGGACTGATTGAGCCACCTGTGCAGAAGCAGGGACTGATTGAGCCACCTGTGCTGAAGTTGTGCTGAAGCTGGAATATCCTGAAAACCTGACCTTTTGGGGGCTTGAGGAATGGAGTTCTAGAGTTTTAGATTACTGAATAATATGTAGGAATTCATATATTGACATTCATTAGGTGGTATTTGCCAAAATATACATTGCGCAAAGTTGGTTTAAAAAAGTGTGTGTGTACTTCTTTGTCTTTTGTTCCTGTTTAGTCACAGAAATTGTATTTGTGATAGTGCTGTTTTTTTTATTAAAAATCAAAACACAATTTCAGTGACAAAACACAAAGAAGTTTCACTTAGAATGCGCATGCTCTTTTAGCTATTTGCACTTCTAAATTTATACTAACTGTGCATTCCTTGTGAGTGTGTGTGTGTGTGTGTGTGTGTGTGTGTGTGTGTGTGTGTGTGTGTGTGTGTGTGTGTGTGTGTGTGTGTGTGTGTGTGTGTGTGTGTGTGTGTGTGTGTGTGTGTGTGTGTGTGTGTGTTTCTGTAACTGTATGTAATTTTGTGTGTGTGTGTGATTCTGTAACTGTGTGTGATATTGTCTGTGTGTGTGTGCATGACTGTGTGCGCATAACTGTGTGGGTGTGTGCCTGTGTGTGTGCCTTTGTGCGTGCCTGTGTTTGTGTCACTGTGTTTGTGTTACTGTGTGTGAGTGTGCGTGGGTGACTGTGTGTGCGTGCGAATCTGTGTGCGCGCGCGACTCTGTGTGCACGCGTGTGTGAGTCTGGTTGACTGACTGACCAGGGTGGGTGACTGACTGACCGGGGTGGGTGACTGACTGACTGGGGTGGGTGACTGACCAGGTGGGTGACTGACTGACTGTGTGGGTGACTGACTGTGTGGGTGACTGGCTGTGTGGGTGACTGACTGTGTGGGTGACTGACTCTGTGGGTGACTGACTGGGTGGGTGACTGAGTGGGTGACTGGCTAACTGGGTGGGTGACTGAGTGGGTGACTGACTAACTGTGTGGGTGAGTGACTGTGTGGGTGGGTGCTTAACTGTGTGGGTGGGTGACTGGGTGTATGTGTGGGTGACTGACTGTGTAGCTGGGTGACTGGGTGACTCTATATAGAGGGGGCCCACCTGTGCAGCAGAGAGTTTGGAAGGGGTCCAGGTGGCTGATCATGGAACTTGCAGCCGACTTCTGGGGTCCTGCACATGCTCGCTGTGTTGGCTGCTCATGGCGCCGCACACGCAGGGCAACGGCCACGCCTGCGCACGCAGATGGCAATAGCTGCGCCTGTGCACGGCGTTGGACGTTCTGCTGTATAGCAAATGTGGGGAGGTGACTATTGGGTTCTGCACATGCACGCCGCAACTCACAACCTCTTCTTCTGCGCATGCGTATAGAGTTAACCTCGGTGAAGTCTGGAATTGTGTTTTTTGCACATGCGCAAGGGGCACACACGATGAGCGTGTGCCCATTAGAAGTGTGACATCACCCGTGTTATGGTTTTTCGTTACAAGATAAGGATTTTTCCCATGAAAACGCTTTCGGTGCCAGCAAAGATTGTTCACTTCTAAACAGCACCAACTTTGTTTTTGGAGAAAGACTTTTAAATTTGACTCTTGTCTAATTGTATCCAACCATCTTTTGGTCAAAAAAACAAAAAAAAAAAACAATAACACATACCATATGTAGAAAAAATATGTGTTTTCCTTAATAATCTTTTATTTTGCGAGAAAAAAAAAGAAATCATTGCGGAAGCTCAATCAGTAATTAAAGTTTTAGCACATTAATTGTGTTTGTACTTGTGCTTATCTATGCATAAATAAATTAAAAGAGAATATTTTCCAGAGCAATTGAAGCCCATCTACTGAACAATGACGACAGCTCCTCATTTTCGACAACAATAGAGGGCACGTAGGAGTCAGCTCATTAGAATATCTGTGGCTCCTTTCTGTTCTCTCTCCATTAAACCTCCATAATATCAGTTGTCACTTATTAATGACAATTAACTAGTAATCAACGGTGAGACTGTTTGAGGTGGTCCTTGTCTGACAGGTGCAGAAAGAGAACACTATGAAGTGCCATGCAGTGACATGGAACCTTCAAAGGGAGCACAGCATTTCCATAAAGTATTACAGTAAAAAAATGTCTTTATACGTTTCCTTTAAAGCTTTGTCTCTTTAATCCCAATAGGACTAAGGTTAATACCGCTTACAGAACATTTGTCCTGGCCATTTAATAGAAAAATGACAATACGTTTTTGTAGGAATTGTTGCAATCTGATATAGTAACATGAAGTAGTTACAGAAAAGGATATTTTAAAGCGGTAATCCGGCCGTTCCTTTTTTTGGTTTTTGCCTGTTTGTTTTTTTCCTATCTGAGCTGGGGGGGTGTCCTGGAGATCATTGGTGGCCCCCTGTCTTACGGGGACCACAGTGGTCCTGGAGACATTTGTAGATTTAAAAAATGACAAAAATGGCGACCGACTACAAACATGGCTGCCAGGACCACCAATATGTTTTTGCTTTTGTATTGTTTTCATCAGTTGCTCCGTGAACAGTCAGCCCCTCCCTGGCTCACCACTCCAGAACCAGGGGGTCACAGATGAGCTCCCTGGTTCAGGTAATAATAATACCCTAGATTGCTGCTTTAATGATGAATTTAATGATGGACATGTCCTATATCTTTTCAGTGATTCGCAATTTGCACATGCTTTCTTTCTGCCATTATCTTCCAAACTCTGCAAACAGTTTTTTTGGTTGATTGTACTGTATACATTTATTACGTTTGTGAACTATTCTAAACATAAAGTTCTATATTTGTCACTAAAACACTTCTCAAATATTTACACTCGTCCCTATACCTGTATATAATAGGAGCACAATCATTTGAATTAAAATATAATTCTGAAAATTGCACAAAGTTGTAGCAGGAGCTTTATCCCGGTCCCCGGTCCCCGTCGCTTACCTCAATGAAGAGGTGATTGGATCGCCGGAGGCTATTGGCGGCTCCCATAGCAGGGTGCTGCCATCTTGGATATGCTCGCGCATGCGCAGAAGCAGTTGCACATGTGCAATAGGTTTCCAAGTTCGGTGGCCATTTTGTTACACCCCGTGCATGCGCAGGAGGTTCTGAGCGGTGGCCATTACACCCAAAAGCCCGCCGGGGGACTATAACACCCAGCAGCCACTGGGGCTGCTAGATCACATGGCGCAAGCCAGCCAATCGGGCTGAGCAATCCCCTGCGGCCAGATAGATACTTTTCGCGAACTAGGATGCACGACAGTCGGAGCAGGACAAGGAAGGGGTAGTTTGTGTGTGCAGGTGTCTGTGGCACCTGCACTAGGCCAGATACCCCCTGTTAGGCCCCAGCTAGGCCCCGACTCCCCTTTCAGCTTGTGGTTGCTGCACGGACAGGCCCAGTAGATAGGGACACTGCCGCTGTAGCACCAGTGATAGGGGCCAAGCAAGGACATGGCTGCATCCTGGCCTCAGGTGGTCTGGGACCAGACACCTGCTGCTACAGAGACTATTTAAGATGGTACAATCCACACGGGACCCACCCACCGTAGAGGCGGAGGCGTCGCAGTTCACAACTCTGGATCCGTGCATCCCATCCTACAGCTGTAGCGCGCCCGGGTGTGGAACCACCCGGCAGGTACCTCAACAAGTGCACCAATGTACACCTCAGTTCTAGTGGGCAGCGATGACCTACAAATTTGGGTTGGTTTGCGACTTTTGGACACCGGGGTGGTTGGGTGCCCGAGGGCCCCTTAGGTGTGGGGACTATATCATTGGGGTGTGGACAAGGTGTTGGGGCACGGTGTGGGGTTGCAGCCCTGCGAGGCCTGAGTAGTTCTATATTAACATTATTTATATGTGTATAGTAAACCGGTTATATTATACAAGTGTGTATTCATTATTGTCCTGCAAGGGGTTATCCCACACTGTTAGGATCCCACGCAGCTGGAGGCGCTGTCGACCAACGGAACAGGTACACCCCAGGCTCCCAGCAGCGGAGGCTCAGACCTCCTGTGAGCCCCAGTTAAAGCAGCACATACACACTAGCCACCATATCTCCCAGGGGGTGGGGGAAAGTGCGCTACAAAGTAAAAATACTACTTTTACTCATGCAAAATGCTTCCCTAATTCTTCAGCAAAACACTGATGGAAAATGTATTCTGTAATGTTTACACGGCTGGCAAAAATTGCACTAAAATATATATTCCACCATAACCAATATATTTTAGTTTATCTTATTTACTTTGAAGATAACATAAAAATCTGAAGCACTACCAAAAAATATCTTCTGGCAGAATCAACCATTGTTCATAGAGTTTGCTAATTCGAATGATGGAACAAAGCACATTAGTCAAACTTTGATCCTCGTTAAAAATCTATTTCTTCCTCTGAAACTAGAGAGTGATGGTGGCTTTCTGAACTATGTGATTTCTAGACAAGCCCCAATCCTTCAGTTTGTGACATTACTGTGCTTCCATGACAACAAATGAAATGCATTGTGCATGTGAGTTTACAAGCAATGTCAGCTTTATTTTAACACAAATGTTAAACTTAATTACTTAATCTTTAACTGTTTCACTACCACCAGATCCAGCAACATACTTTGCACTGGGCTACACCAATTAATTCAACAACAAGAGGTGTTTATTAATAAACAAATCAAACACTGAAAAATTGTGCATGTTCAAGAATAATTTCCATGTTAATACATCAATTAGTGGTTCATAATTAAATATTGGTAGCATTTTTACATTTTTATGCATGCCATTAAACGTACAGGCAAAATATAGAAAAGGAAATGTGAAATGCAATTAGAAGCAATCCACAATGCTAAATGATGACTGCATTATATTCTCCATTTGATGTTAAGTCACAGCAGCAAAATATTCAAAGTCAAACCTAGTTGCCAAATAATTCCAAATGCCAAATAATTCCTCCATTTTGTTAATTGATAACTATTTATCAAATCACCTTTTCAATCACAATCCTGTCCACCAGACTTGCCAAATTGGCATTTTTGTGGAATAACACAGAGGTGATGGGCATAGGTTCTGTTTGTGACAACTGCAAGGTGAACTAGTTAAGGTCTTGTTTCCATGGAAACCATAGAATAATTAGATTTGTTAAGCTGTGCATGACTTTAATGCAGCAATCTCCCCCCCCCCAACCCCCCCCAAAAAAACAGGGCTCTCCCAGAGCTGATCCCAAGTCCCTCAAACTCTGGGGACTCCCCAGTTTATGGTAAAAAGTCATTTCAATTTGATGTTGTTGTTGATGTAACAGGGTATGTCTATCTGTACCTGTTTCTCTCCACATAGTATATCTGCTATGTAAGCCCTGTTAAGATCCAGGAATTAGCAGGTTAATCTATGGGCCATTGACCCCCCTTTCTGCTTCCCCAGAAAGTGAAGGAAGGTAGGTGGTGCCTCATGGCCTCGGTTCAGCCCCTTGTAGGTGGATACTGTCCATGAGCTGCCCCTTCCAGAAGTTTCTAGGGGAGTAGCCTAAAGTTAGAGCAGTCTTTCTCTGGCAGCCTTGAGAAAAGGAAGCAGAGAAGTCTTCCTCTCCACCTTGGAGAGAGAGGATGTAGGAGAGAGCATCCCTCTTTGAGCCCTGGCTAGGGTGAAGGAGGGTGAACAGGGTGGAAGCTGTGAGTCTTCCCCATGGCGGGGTAAGCGTGCTCATATTGGGCTGGCTAGCCTAATGACCACCTGGTGCAGAGCAGTAGAGAAAGAAATGCACCATCTAGAAAGCCTGAGACGTGTGAGTGGAATATGCTGATAATAGAGCTGATGAAAGATGCCTGTAATAAAGTCCCTCTCGAGATACCTCTGCCTAAGGTGTCAGTCCTGGGCTGGAGGGAGGTATGTGTGTAGTGATGGGGGCTGACGCCTATGCTTCGTGGGATCCATCACTGCTGGAGGTGCTCACACCATTGTGAAGAACCCAGAGTCCTGTGCGAGCCAGTCCTGTCATGTCTCTTAACATCAAACAGATGTTTGCAGACCTCCTGCAAACCAACAGGTAGAGGACCATACCAGCGAGGTAATGCGCCCACTTCCACACACTAGTCCCTAAGTTAGGTTGGGGGGGGGGGGACACGTGTTACACTTAAAAACTACAAACCTAACACCAGGGTCACCAATGGAAAGCAGCATTGTCAGCTCATGACAACGTTGCAGCTCTCTTTTGGCTGCTGGAGAATGCCCTGGTCTAGCAATCATTTTGTTTCCAACAGGCAAATGTTTTTGCTCAATTCTGGAAGAAGGGGTCCCTTGATTTCGAGAGTCCACAGAACAGATCCTGGGGGGGTTCAGGTAAGAATAAAAAAAATAAAAAATACAAAGCAGCATGGATTGCTGCTGTAATGCAGAACAATTATAAATATTAAGACTTTGGTATAAATATACAAACAAGTAAAATAATTGTAACATCTTTCCACCTCCCCCTTTACGGGAGATCTCTCTGTTACGTGTAGTCTGGTGCTGTGCAGCTCACCTGCTGTAGGCCACGAAGCCTGAGTCTATTTTTAACTACTTTTGCCATCCTAGGACACATGCTCTAAGAAATAACATTGTATGTTCTTTATTTATACATTCTGTATATTTCAGTGAAGTTTTTCTCACAAGTAGTGATTTTTTTCTGTATATTCACTTTTTTTCTCCATGTTGAGGGGATGGCTTTTTGAACTACAAAACCTAATACAGATATCACGATGGAGACATTTTCATACAGCGAGACTGACACGGTGTGCATAGCAACCCTGACAAGGGGCGTAAGAAAATTCCTGATCACAACTGGTTCGGTTGACGAAACAAGGAAATTGGAAAAAGAACTGCAACAAAAACTCAATGATGAACTACACTGCGTGACCTTAGCCGAGTACCACCATGTGAAAATAATTCCACGTGGATTAATGGTACACTTGAGGCCAACTAAATTTTCAGCTAACACAGAATATTGTGCAAAATGGGAGAAAATACTGAATAAATGTTCTTTTGACCTCATTATTCTAACCATTGAACACATTCAGCCTGAATTGGATATTTTACAGGAACTGATCAAAACTACAGAAGAGAAAATTCAATAACAAAAAATATGACTTCAGAAGAGTTGACAGAATTGAAACAACGGCTGTATAAAAACATAGAGGTACATCGGAAACATGTAGGAAACAGACAAAGGTGCAAGGTTGCATTGGATTCCTGAAGATTATACAATAGGAAGAGTCTATCAGTTTCCATTGAGAGGCCAGAGGCTGTATGGACCAAGACAAGCTTATTAAACCAGGAGAAGATCGAGAGATCCGGAATGGGAACCAGTATCAGGAGATGATACGTCCAGTGATGCCTCTTTTTTTAGGAGCACCAGGCTATACCAACAGACGAGACAGAAATCAAGGAAAGGGGGTCACAAACATAGAAAACGAGGGAGGAAATCTCAGATCCCAGAGGTTGAACGGGTTGAAGACCCACAGACTTTAGTATTAACGTATCGAAAAGGACATTGACATAGTCGGAAATACGTATGATGCTAAATGGTTTTCTTTCACCCCAGTTACAGGTTTGGATACATGGGAATTAGATGTAGACCTCAGCTGGTTCTACTGTAATCTCTGACTTAAATCATTTTTTCAGGACAATCAAGGTGCAATAGAGACTGGAGAGTGTGCAGCTAATGACATTTATGTTACTGATGATGTTACTAATAATGTTGCTGTTGTTGTCCCAGCATAGGATGATACTGTTGGCATCCATGCAGGAATTGATTTCCTTTCTCGCACAAAGGATCTAAGATCAAAAGTAAATTTTATCCTGCTCCTACGAAACATGCAGGCGACACATACATTCAGATGGTTAATAATGATATGCAGGTATTTAAAAATCAATATAAGAAACATAAATACATGGGTTTGGTAGGTGACAACATGTCCCCAGCCAAATACCAGTCTTCAAATCAACAACAAAAATGTAAGGATATTGTCTGTAAACCAGTTGATAAAGGAGGGGCGCTTCTTGTCATGGACAAAACATACTATAGAGAGGAGATCCTTGAACAATTAATTATACTAATTAATTATGAACCCTTAAGTAAAGACCCCCACACCCATTAACATAGATATTATTAGCGAGATTAAGCACAGCTGTGTGAAATGGGGTCATATACAAACAACTGTATAAATCTTTCATTCCGACCAACCCTATGAGACCAATATTCTAGACATTACCCAAAGTGCATAAAGATCATTTGCACCCACCTGGGAGTCCCATAGTGGCAGGCACCAATTCCATTTTCAGGCAATTGCAGTTTACCTGGACTGGATGCTGAGACCCTTGGTTCGTATAGGATCCTCTTTCATGTTAGACACCACAGACTTTCTAAAGATTGTAGAATCAGTCACAGATCTTAAGTCACCACTTTTAGTGATGATGGCTGTTAAGAATCTATATACCTCTACCCCACATAGGGAGGTAATAGCGGCACTAGAATGTGCTATGAGAAAATAAATTCTATATGACCATACGCAACAGCAATTGATCCTGGATTTGTTGCATATTATTCTGCATGAATATAATTCTTGTTTGAAGGCACATTCTATGTGCAGCGCCAGTATATGGCCATTGGCAGTTTTACTGAACTTAATATCTGTCTTCCTACTATGGAGTACAGTCCCTTGGAGGTCCAATTTTTGGTCACTAGGATCTATATAGTGGGCAACGGGTGGTTTTCTGATCCGTATCAGAAACCTACGGATCAAAACAATCTTTTGGCATTCCCTAGCTTTCATCCGGCACAATCTATGCTTGTCAAATCCTTTGTAAGTGATCCTAATACTCTGGAGGGGAGACTGAATGAAATGTCTTCAACATTTCCGAAAAAAGGTTATCCACAATTTCTATTGCAGAAGGAAAGATCACTAGTTGAGAAGATCCCACTGCAAGGATCTATTAGTCCAGAACAGAAATAAGATTAAGAAAGTGGACAGAATACAATTTGTTAGCACCCATAGTTATTCTAGTCCGAAAATAGGAGCCATCATACAGAAACACTGGTCAATAATTCAAAGTGACAAAAATTTGGAAAAAATGTTTATCTCACCATCTTTTTTAATCCTTCTATAAGGGCCCTAACCTAAGGGATAAGTTGGTGCGTGACAATTTAGGTAGTTTCAAGAAACTCACAACTAGATCATTGGGTCTTCCAGTGTTTGGAACCATTCCTGGCCTTAACTGTGCCCAGTGTAGTAATTTCACAAAGGGGAGAACTTTCATACATCCATTGACAGGAAATCCTTCAAAATCCCTCATTATTTTACATACTGTATAATTCAGAATCTGTCATATACTGTACCTTGTTAAATGCCCTTGTGGCCTTGCCTACGTATGTGGGCGAGACCATATGGATGAAGGACCACATTTGCCACCATTAATCCACGATCCGACGGTGAAATGAGAAGGTTCAAGTCAATGTCCACTTTGGAGTGGTAAAAACATAGGTTAAGTCAGTTACGTTACCAGGTTATTGATTGTGTACCCTCCTGAGAAGGGGTGGGTACCGCCTGAAGTGCTTAAAACAGAAGGAGGCAAAGTGGATTGAGAAATTGGATATAATGTTTCCGAAGGGACTTAATAGGTAGGACAATCTATCGATCTTTATGTGAGATGCCAATTATTTCATCTCTGGAATTGAGGTTCTGTGATGTTGCAATAAGGGTGTCGACGTTCCACTCCATATCCCTCTAAGTTGTTCCGTTTTCTCCATGTACTGTATGATTGACTATCCAGTATCGGACCCTAGGGTTGTGGGGTGACTATGCCTTCCTGCCCTGTCAGATCGTGGATAATTGGTGTGGATAATGTGGCCTACATGAATTAGGTTACTGCATCTGTTATCATTTTCTTCTCTTTGTGTATTGATTTGTCTAACTGATGAAGTGTGGTAGGGATAGGTTCCATATAACACCAGTAGTTTTGGCATCATCCTCCAGATATTCATAGCACACTTGGTAGTATCCGATCCTTACAGTATGTATTCATCGTCATAAATCATGACGCTATGAGAAGGTTAGATTTATGTGAGTTCTTCACCGGGAGTGCCCAGGTTATCTGATATGTGATTAATATATAACCAACTCTTTACTCTATCCTTCTACAGTAGGGTTGTTCTTGGCAGATCATCTATCCATGCTCACATATACTGTACCTGTAAGATAATATAATACCTGACTGCTGTGGCTGCACCTCCACTCCTCCCCTCGGTCTGATTGGATCTCCTCCCATATATGCTCAGCTTGGCCACTGGTACTTCGGCAGAGCATAGTTCTTTGTAGCCTTGCTGTTCCCACGTTCCCGTTCCCTACTTTGCCTTGCCTTGTCCTGCCTTATCTTGTTTACAGTTTGACTTCCAGTGTACCGACCCGGCTTGACCCTTGGACTCTGCTTCTCTGGACTACTGACCCCGTCTTAAGTCTGACCTTCCGCATCTCTCCAACCCTGACCATCGCACCCGGACATCAACTATTCTACTGTCTCCTACTCTCGACCTCGGCAAGTATCAAGACTCTCCTTATATCTCCAATCCTGACCCGGCTACCTTGGCCATCCACTCTCCAGATGTGCCCTCATTGCTGTGGGTGGCGTTTATACTCTTCCCAACTCAGTACCGGGGCCCTGCCTTTTTTTGTGGTGAGCACAAGCGTTACAATGGCTCAGTGAGTAAAGACATTGACTAGCACGGAGTTTGAAGCAGGGGAAACTGGTTCAATTCCCGGTGTCGGCTTCTTGTGACCTTGGGCACGTCACTGTACTGTATCTCCCTGTGAACATAGATTGTGAGCTCCATGGAGCAGGGACTGTTTCTACAAAATGTCTCTGTAAAGTGCTACATATAAAACTAGCAGCTCTATACAAGAACAACAAAAAAATCTTTGACATACAATGGATGTTTTTTATTTTGACTACCCTACATGCGCTGTCTGTAATATGTTGATACGAATAATTTGGACAACACTATGGTATGAGGATCACCGGGAAGACCCGCCTCCGTCACTCATCGTGACGTCACGGGTGATGTGTGCCAATCACAAACTGCATGCAGGCGCTGCACCGCTAGGAGAGGAAATAAACAGTTTAAAAAAATATTATAATTTTGCCATCACAGCAAAATGGTGCCATTTTTTTTGCATACTTTTTTCTTGGAAAAGTTTAGCCCAAAAAATGTATATGGCCACATGACCAAAGTACAGACGATTTGGATGAGTAGCCTACGATTCTGTAAACACTTCCGTCACTACTAATGGTTAGTTTCATCACTTTTTATTCATGAGGAACTTGCACAGATAATATGCAATGTTTCGGGCTCCACCGAGCACTTTTTCTAGCAAAGTGGGAAACAAATGCATACAAAATATGCACAATGAACATGTCTCCAGCCAAGAACCTCCACACCCTTTCCGACAAATTTCAAAAATAAATTGGTAAAAATGTAAAAAAGAATATTGCTATTTTATTAAAATGTTAAATATACATTTGAATTCTTTTATTTTCAAAAATCACTAACTTTTTTCATGTAAATATTTAAACAACAATTCACTGGAACATTACCAGTAAGCACATCTCAACTCACTATAAATTGAGGTCTGCTTATGAGATACTTTTCATGCATTTTAATGGGATTTCATTTTTTTTCTTTTTCTTTCTATGGCCTTGATTCTACAGTAAATGTGCCAAAGCAGCCAATTTGGCTATTTTCAGATGAAATTCTCAATTTCAGCTAATAGGGAATTTCGACCAAGAACATCCTGGTCGACCAATTCAGCACATATCATGGACGCATTCTGAATATCTGGATTAACATTCTGATTTATTTCTTCAAACAGGTATGTTTCCTTGAGCAGAAGTCTCCTACCATCAATTGCAAGATAGATTAAGATGTAATTGATTATTGGGGTATGTTTCCTTGAGCAGAAATCTCCTACCATCAATTGCAAGAGAAATTAAGATTTAATTGACTGTTGGGGTATGTTTCCTTGAGCAGAATAGGCAAATCCCTCCCTTAATTGTTATTCAATTGCATGTGAATAGAGTATTTAAGACAGACTTTCTTGGCTGTGAAGCCATACAGTATGTCTGTGACCCATCTTAAGTGTCACAGTTAAAGTGTTTGGCAAAGTTAATTTTGGAGTTGAAATTAGAGGTGAAGATTGAAGGAAGATCGGGACACTGTACAACAACTTTGCAAATGTGAGAACTTAACATTCGAAAAGCTGTGATTCTTTGTACTCTTCCTATCGTCCAATAACTTGGATTCTCCACTCCTGCATCTCACTATGCCCTCCCTATTGCTTTTTTGGTTTACTGTTTCCTCACTCCTTGGTGAACGTCTCTGTTCTCGCCAACTTCCCCACTCCCCACTGCACCATTATTTATACACCTCTCTCCCAACAACTTCTTTTCCCCTCAAAAAAAGCACCCCCACAAATCCTCTATTCACACCCTCTGTCTACTCCTTCCTGCTGCTGGGGATCTCCCCTAAGCCTGAAGCCAGACATACACACCTGCTTTCACCCATGCCTCCCTGCTATCTCTTCCCCTGTAAAGTGTGTTAACCCTTAAGTTATTTAACTAACCTTAAAACTTTACCCACAAATCAAGTATCCCAATAGTCTACACTCATGGTTACTGTCCCACATTCAGTCACTCCTACCACCCATTTTGACCAAGCACTGCCATCTAGAGCACTTATTCCCTCACCTACTGTCTCTGAAGTTCCCCATCAAACCTCTTAGAGTGTAAGCTCTTCGGGCAGGGATTTCCTTTCCTATTGTCTGATTTTGCTACACTTATTGTATTATTATAATTCCCTGTACTATATTCTTTGTGAAGCGCTGAGTACACTTTTGGCGCTATACTGTAAAAATAAATACATACAATAGAATACAATATAGAAATAGCCCCTATATGTTTATTACCTTGCTGGCAAATACGTTTTCTTAGTTTTGTAGAAACCAGCTATTTTTCACACCGTGTGATTGATTTCAATAATTTCTTACTATTTCATTTACTTTTACGGTTCCACTTTGCTACCATGTACTATGACAGTGGAAACATAATTTATAAAAGCCACGTCACAACAATTTCTATTTATACTTTTCTGACTGAAAGTCTAGAAGAGTTGTATAAAAGAGGTCAACCCACCATGCCAGCAGGCCAATCTACACACGTTTCAGGGACAAAGAAATCTAACCAACAACTGATAAGAATGAGAAAGTGACAAATCAATATGTTTAATTCAGAGAAAAGCAATGTCACTTCTAAGATATAGCAATTTATCATGTCAATTAAAAATGCAAAAACCCACCATGTCATAAAGCTAGACCAATATTTGATCTCAACACATTCATGAGTCTTAAGTAGTGATATCTACATATAGGAAATACCTGCTAACTTGCCGTAATAGTTTGCAGGAATTCTATTTTAATACAATTATTAAAGCCAGCCAAACATCCTAATAATACTACTACTACTACTACTACTACTACTAATAATAATAATAATATTATTATTATTATTATTATTTATGGCTTGATTAAACAGCGCAGAGAATAAAATAAACATTGGCAGGAAAAAACAGATTCAAAGCCAATTAAATGTAGAAATCTTTCGGATATTATTTTACAATTCTAATAATCATCTCATAAATTAAAAAAAGAAAAGTAGAACAATTATTTCTCTGAAATCCAGCATCAATTAATTACTATATAGGACTAAATAATTCTTGCAGCAAACAATCAATTGCTCATCAAATATAATCTAGTCTATGAGATCTATGTATCTAGGCAATTTTTGAGCAAAACATTTTATTGATTTATTGATTTATTTATTTATAAATGTAACACTATTACCCCCCCCCCGATCGCAGATAGGGACCATGTGGGGAAATACACTTGGGTTACCGGGTGTGGCTCACAGAAGACCTGAACCTCCGCCACTGGGAGCCTGGGGTTACCTGATTCGTCGTACACAGCGCCTCCACCTGTAAGGGTTCCCACCTGAGTGGGATGGTCCTCTTACAGGAACCACAATAATAAGACACGCACACAGTGTATGCTAACAACTGTTTTACTATTGCTACTACTTATAACTTTGGTACCCTGTACCACACAGCAAGATGCATATAACACACACATGGAAGTGCACCGGGTGCACACATCACCATTAGTATTCCCCAGAGTATCTTATGTCCAAACCCACCCACGTGTGTTGGAGATAGTGCTATCCCTTGACGTGTTGGTGCACTATTTATAGATACCTGCCCGGGCTCCAGCCACGGGTACCGCAATACAACTGAAGTGGATCCGCCGGATCCGATGAGACGTCCTCTTACGCGTGGGGTGAATTCCAGCGTGGATAATATCACCTATTTGCACCGTACCGTCTATACCTTGCAGGGTTTCCGTCTGCAGCCGGCAGGCCACAGTCGCTGCTTGGCGTGGCATCCGTAAAGATAGTCTTTATATATAGAGGGGTCTGATCCCAGACCCAGGAATCAGGCTGCGCGCCACTGAGTGATTCCTTACTCAACCCAAACAGCTAAAGGGGCAGATCTCCTTCCTTAAGGCCTGTCCCTGAAGCAACCACAAACTGGGGGCAAGGGTAACTGTATCTGGGGGCTATGGGGTTAACTGGCCTAGTGCAAGAGGCTACTGCTCCCCTGCACCCTCACTCACCCAGCTCCCTGCTCCAACTCTCTCATGTCCTTCACTGTCTGCTTCCTGACTGCATACAACAATGTAGCCAATTCCCTGCTGCAGAGAATCTGTCAGCCTTAGGCCTCGTTCAGGGTGCCAGAGACAGGAGTTGGAGGGAGGGCGGGAGGGAGTCAGGGCGGCAGTTTGCTGGGCGATGTGTGTTCATCCCCAGCAGACTGTTTCAGGAGTTGAGAAGGGGGCGGGGCTACACACGGCAGCTTAGGGATCCAAGTTGCAGTCATGAAATCATTCTCAAGAATGATTTCATTGGCTGCCTAGGTCCCAGTGACGCTGCTGCAGCTACAAAAAACGATTTTTTCGTTTATTGAAACTGTAGCCAGCATCAACTCCTGGCTTCGGAGACAGGGCAGCTGCTACCCTGACAACCAGTATTCAATTTGAATACTTTGTGTCCCACGGCAGCTCGCACAGCAGCACGCCCTCCCTCCGAAGCCAGCACCCTGAACGAGGCCTTAGTGGCTGTCAGGCTGCATGTGATCTGTGTGAAAGGGCAGTACCCAGAGGCTGCAGGGAGTTGTAGTCCACTCAGGACCTCTTTAGCATTGGAGCCGCATGCTCTATGTGTAATGGCCGCCGCTACTCTCCACTGAGCCTGCGCAACTCTGTAATGGCTGCCGCATTGCCCTAACTGCTCATGCGCGACTTCTAGGAGTCCCTGCACTACGGAGCACCATCGGTGATCTGCCTCCCTCTGTGTAATGGCCACCGCATCTCCTGGGGCTACACTGCGCAGGCGCAAGCTTCTGCATATGCGCGAACGCACACAAAATGACGGTGACTGGCTGTAGATGCCGAGGGCTCCCGGCAACGCGCTCACCCCTGCCGCTCCCTGACACAGTGCAGGGGTACTCGCTACTCCGCGCAGGTGAGGGGCGCTAGGGGGACCCTGTTATATAAATAAAATATTTTACCAGGAATTAATACATTGAGAGTTACCTCTCATTTTCAAGTATGTCCTGGGCATAGAGTTAAATGACAAATAATACATGGTTACAAATACAGCTACATAAGTGAACAGGATATACATTATATACAAGACATTGCATGCACAGTTAAGATACTATATCATGGGCGTACAGTATTTAACAGTTACAGACCAGATTAAAATGTGAGACAGCTTTGGTTTTGAAAGAATTTAAACTGGTGGTGGATGTGAGAGACTCCGGTCTTTCATCGGATTTTCACTCGGATGTTCATCCTGCACCTACAGTATGTACTGTATTAAAGCATTTGGTTTAATTTTGTCCCATCTAGCCTAACTTGCACCTTGGGAAGTGTCAGTATAAGGCGTTGGGGAGTTCACAGAGTACATTGCAGATTACAGTTTAATGAGATGTATGACATTCTGCATCTCTGTGCAACATTCCCTTTTATTTGACCAAATGAATGCTGTATATGAAGTGGCATAAGTCTTAAACTGTCCATAAAAGGAACAGTGCAACATAACAAACTTTTCACTATGTTAATACATAAACCAATATATACAGATGTAGCAGACATTATTGCACCCAATCGCACATTAACACAGTAGCCCGTGCACTCTTTTGCACACGGCTAATACTTATAAATGGCATCTGTTCCCACTGGCATATTGTGTGTTTCTCCCACTACAACACGCCAGTGGGAACAATAATATCTGCTATATCTGTACAGTATGGTAACCTACATGTAGAATGGAAGAAGAGCCTTAGAGACATATACTGTAATCGATTTATAATTTTGCCATGTCACGGCACTGATTTTTTTTTGCCTTTTCCTGGGTTGGCATATGTGACGGTAACTTTGTGACAGGCTATAATAATACACCAAAAATATACCTGGGTTGAACCGAACACGGCTGAGATATGATAAAATATAATTTATTCCTTGAAAAAGGTGAACACACGAGATTATACAAATAACAAACAAAATATAGACACTTACTTAAGATGGAATGATGAAACAGTCATAATTCTGGACTGGCAGTTCATACAGCAATCTTGAACATCACAGAAGTCACGAAGCACAACAACCTAGAGTATAGGCTGAGCCCCATTCTTATACCATCTCAAACCCATCTCTTAAAACCTAGGCGCCGAGCTGGCTAGCAAAATCTATTTGAAGTAGATTTTTCTTCCCCTGCAGGTGTGAACTGGGCCACTTGCAAAACACTCAATTCCTTTGTTCCTGGCCCTAGGGTAAACAATCAGGGCAGTTAACTTTTGATCACAGGGCTTATGCTAAATCATCCGGATGCCCTTCCTGCCCTATTAGCATAGCAGATGGAGTCTGCTTTCTCATATCAGATCCAAAATACTATACACAGCTTAATATTTTCACATATTAATAGGTTCCGTTCTGGTGGGCCCAGTGGGTCGAAACCGGCCCGTTTTTTTATGCCTACAGTGACTCTACATAGTGGCCAAATTTCGACTCTCTGTGACCTCCAGAACCGGAGATACATAAATGCACTTTATAACACTTTTTAAAATACAGGATTCTTCCCTTTAAAAATGAATCTCTGCTTTTCACTCTTTCCCCATTGAAATCAACGGGGTCCGCCGCCATAGCGTTGAATGGCGGGCTCCGCCGTTGCCGTCAATGGGGTTTCCCGCCATAGACTTTCAATGGGGAAACCGCCGCCATTGAAGTCTATAGGAAAAACCAACAAACTTTACATTCGCCAACACTCCATCTGGTTGGTCGGAGAGGGCTGGGAAGGGTCATGCATTAAAGCCGGAACCTTGGCTACATGCCACCCAAATCCCATCCCTCTGGTCATTCCAGAACCGGAGATATGGACTTACATTTTTCATCATTTCACACTTAGTCGTTTTTACGCCACGCGGTTTTTCCCCATTGGAATCAATGGCCAGCGCCGCCATAGACAATGCATGGCGCACACCGCCATTAGATTCAATGGGACCTCCGCTCCGCCATTGAAGTCAATGGTGCGACCCTCCTTCTCCGCTCGACCCCTTACGGGGGTCTCTCATTCCTGGACCCAGTGTGGATCGTGCGTGGCGGTTCCTAGGAGTTAGGGGCAAAAAGAACTTTATTCCCAGGGGCCCTAGAACCTAAGATTCCCATGCCAATTGTCTTTGAACTTGACCGAAGTGATTAAACTCTTTTCAAAGACATTGTATCCGCTTTTGCGGTCTGCGGTTTGGATGGCTGCCAACCTGTTCCTCAAGGCCGGCGTTGAAGAATCTCCATTGAAGTCAATGAGCCCATTGACTTACAATGGTAAACCGCCGCTCCTCCTCTCGGACGCCACCTGCTGGTCGTCGCTGGAAAACAGGTCCAAAACCGCTACTTCTGCCATTAGAACGCATGGAGTCTCAATGGCGGCCTATGGAAGGCTGCAAAATGGAGCCTGAAAAGGCGGGAAAAGGGAACAAAGGACTATAATCACTAAATTAACATTAACCCCTTCCCTCCCGCATCAACCCTAGTGTATGTGTGAGTGCAAACACCAGGATGAGACGTTACATTTATACAGGGGAATAAACAGTTGGATACTGAAGCAAGGTAAAAAACACATTACTGGACCTCAGTCCAGTTAACCTCTTGCTTCCCAGGTGAGAGTAGGGGGTGGCCAAATGGGGTGTAACCTCTTTAATCCCGGGCCAAATCCCCTCTCTTATAACAGCATAAAAAAAATTGTTCACAATATTTTGAATATTGAACATTGAGTGCTGATCTTCATGTTATATTTCTTTATGTTCACATTGACAAAAACTATGCATTTTTTTCTGCTTTAAAGCAGTGTAATAAAATTAGTTATAAATGCTAAATTACTTATTCAGATGCTATTCAGTAAATTTAATAAATGATTATAATAATACTAAAACTAATAATAATAATAATAATAATAAAAAATGTATTGGGCTACTGCCCAAAAATTAGCCAATTTTTAGAATCTGGAGGTTTTAGGCCCACCTTGCCTATTTATATTATAGCCACTTTATACATAAGCAAGATAAGACTAGGCAACCTAGAATATGCTATACAAATACATAATATTAAGAATGTAGAGTACAGGCATACCCCGCTTTAAGTACAATCACTTTAAGCACACTCGCGAGTAAGTACATATCGCCCAATAGGCAAACGGCAGCTCACGCATGCGCCTGTCAGCACGTCCTGAACAGCAATACCGGCTCCCTACCTGTACCGAAGCTGTGCGCAAGTGGGGAGACTATAGAGCCTGTTACAAATGCATTATTTACATCAGTTATGCACATATATGATGATTGCTGTACAGTACATGCATCAATAAGTGGAAAAAGGTAGTGCTTCACTTTAAGTACATTTTCACTTTACATACATGCTCCGGTCCCATTGCGTACGTAGTGCGGGGTATGCCTGTATATATTTATATATCCACTTAAAAGTCCAAGTGGCCAGCTAGTCATGATCAACCATATTGTGAAATAGCAACACACAATCACCCATAACAAGTCGGAATTCCTATCATAAGAAATTGTGTAAATCTACAATTGATTGGCTTAGCTCTTCCACACTATGTATGTTTGTATATCTTTTTTTCTATAACGCCATCCATGTACATACAGGTGCGCCGACAAGTATTCTAAAACTTGCCTTAAACTTGTCTTGGAAAATCTGGGGCTATAACAAACAAGACCCAGGTACATGCTGCAACATTTCAGTGATATTTCTGCAGAGACTAATGGCCCATCATATTAACACAGCGGGGTCCCTGCCAGTCCCATTCAGTTTGAATGGGACTGCCAGGGACCCCCGCTGTTAATCCGATGGGCCATTAGTCGGTCTGCAGAAATGTCACTGAAATGTTGCAGCATGTACCCAGCATGTACCCAGCATGTACCCAGCATGTACCTGGGTCTTGTTGGTGATTGCCCCAGATTTGTTTTAGAATACTCGTCGGCACTACAGTAGCACTTCACAACAGTAATGCAAATCACATAATAAAGAAGAGCTTACAATCTTAGTGGTAATTAGGAAGAACGTACAGAGACAGTAGAAGAGTGTTATGGGAAGTGCATCTGCAAGGGGTCAAGGTCGATATTTGAGATGTATAGTATAAGCGATGGAGCTACTCATATCCTTCCTTAATGAGGTCTGTTTTAATATGGGTCTTAAAGGTGGAGAGGTAGAGTTCTAATCGGATATTGAGGGGAAGAGCATTCCAGAGGTGTGGAGCAGTGAGTTGAAAACGTTTTAGGCGGGAGAGGACTTTAGATACAAAAGGGGTAGACAAAGTGGTGGGATTCAAACATTTTAGCAAAAGGTTCTCTCTCATGGGGGGGGGAGAGGGGGTGGGTTGGGGGAGAGAGGGTGGGGTGGAGAGAGAGAGTGAGGAGGAGAGACGAGGGGGGAGTGAGAGAGATGAGGGAGAGATGAGAGGGGAGAGCGAGATGGGGAGAGAAGAGGGGGGAGAGAGGCATGGGGGGAGAGAGAGACATGTGGGGGGGAGAGAGAGAGACACATGGGGGGGAGAGAGAGAGAGACGTGGGGGGAGAAAAAGAGACATGTTGGTGGGGAAGAGAGAGAGACACGTGTGGGGGGGGAGAGAGACATGTGGGGGTGAGGAGAGAGACCAGGGAGGGGGAGAGAGAGACCATGGAGGGGAGGAGAAAGAGACCAGGGAGGAGGGTACAGAGACCAGGGAGGGGGGGGAGACCAGGGGGGAGGGCAGAGACCAGGGAGGGAGATGGAACGGAGACCAGGGAGGGGGATAGAGACTAGGGAGGGGGAGATAGACTAGGGATGGGGGAGAGAGACTTGGGATGGGAGAGAGAGACTCCCTGGACTTGGTAATTGGCTGCACCTGTTCCTGGGCTTAAATTGCAGCCTGAGCTTGCCTTATGGCTGCCTGCTGTGCAGCTCTGCACCTATTGGCTCGTCCTGCTATTTAGGGTCAGCCTTTTCAACCAGGAAGTGGCTGAGCATAATACTTTGTAACCTGTGCTAGTCACAAGCATGTTTGCTTTTCCTTGCCTTGCCTTGCCTACCCTGTTTCCCGAGGCCTACCCTATTTGCTGAGGCCTACTCTGTTGCTGAAGTCTTCACTGTTCCTTTGGCTTCCCTGGTGCCTACCCCAGCCTGTGACCCCAGCCTGTGACCCCGACTATCGCTCCTGTGCCGCCTGCCTTGACCCCATCCTGTATCCTGACTTTGCACCTTTGCCGCCTGCCTTGACCTCTGCCTGGATCACGACTAGCTGCTCTCTCCTTCTCTTACCTGGCTACTCACTACTACGAAACCTGCAATCCGGACTCAGCTTTGCGGCTCCAGGTCGATGTTTCAATATCCCCAGCCCGGCCCTGCGGTCCCACCCTGTTTGTGGTGAACACTCCATTACACACTGCAAGCACTGACAACTGTTCACCAAGCAAAACACCAGCATTTTTCAGGTGCGTTGACCTAAGAAAGGGCAATCTCAGCCATAGTGATAGGGCTACCTTACCTCCCATACCCACCTCTAAAACTCAGGGTTATGTATGTAGGGAAGGTACTATCCACACCTGGTCGTTTTCTGTACCACCTACCTACACTGGTATTATTCACTCACAGCTGATTGTAGCTGCACTACACCTTTTAAAGAAACTGCACCACAAGCAGGAAATCTGCTTTTGCTGAGTTTTCATCCTCCAGGTGCCCCTTGCAGTCTGCTGATTGTGGCTGTACACCGCTTGATGCACTACACCCTGCAAAACTGCACCGCACAGAGGTAAACTACACTTCCCTAGTATATATCCCCCAGGCAGTACCAAAAAGGACCTCCAATACCTACAGTACGAGGCCTATTTTCTATCAGTATAGTGCACACCTACTACTGTTGCAACAATGGACATTCATACTGTCTATTAGTCCATTAATCCGAGCCTATTACGCACAGCTGTTTTGCTGATTTTTGCTATTTTGCTATTATACAAGCCCTGCAGGCTTGTACAGCATATCTAGCAACCGTTCAGTCCCGCATACAGTCAGACATTAAGGCTGCAAGGCTATTCTTTATCTCTTACAGATTTGCGTCACCGCACAGCATTTGCAAATAGGCTGACATCAGCCTGTAGAGATCGACCTGTACATTTCTTGGAATGTACTTTTATATATCACCTTAGATACTATCCATCTCAGTATCCTGTGTCCCCACACTATTTTATATTATTCGTTGTTACAATAAATAGATTTTTATGTCCTATTCATACTGCCCAAACAGTTATTACTAGGGGACTTCACTTGCATCTATGTACATTGATGCTGGTATCACCCCTGGCACCTGTGTACACTGTATCTATTATACCATATGCAGGGCTACTGAGCTCTCCATTCTATCACTAGAGATTACTGCTACATTAGGGTAACTGAGTGCATATTTTTGGGGTCTCCCTACCCAGTCCTCCACTTCTGGAGATCTCCCTGGTTAGGATTCTGTTTGCTACATTATATCTCGTTCCTACTCATAGTGCACCTACTCTCTAAGGCCTTGATTATACCAAGTGCTGCAAGGCGGCAGTGCTATTCTGTGATGTCACCCAGTGCTGCTGCTGAGCAGCATCTTGATTATACCAGGGAGGGAGAGCAGAGGAGGCTTGGAGGCGTGGCCGTGAGCTGTTCGCCCTCACATGCTGAACCACACACGTGACATGGCAATCGCAAGAAAAAAAAACACATTTCTCAGTTTTTCCCCCAGCCGTCCGCTTTGCAGTACAGCGCACCGCGACTGTCGCTTGTGGTATGAGTACTTTCATTGAATGTAAGTTACTTGTTTTGACCCCGCGCTACACTGTGCGCGTTCTTGGGTATAATCATGGCCTAACTCTTTACAGGTTGCGCAGGTGTCACCTCTCTGTTTCTGTTAACAAGTAGTGTCTGACAGAAGTCAACAAACAATCAATTGACAAATTGACCAAAACAATCACTGCATACTACCATATAGTAACAAAAGAGGGAGGTGGTATGATACCAGTAGGGGTATGATACCAGTAGGTGGTATGATACCAGTAGGTGGTATGATACCAGTAGGTGGTATGATACCTTTTATTGGACCAACAAGTAGTTGAAATGTTACAACCTATCTGTCACGCTGTGCAGCCCATAGACCAGGCCAGTCCCCTGTACTGAGGTGGGATGTTGAATATACACACCGACAGCAGAGGGAGCGGGTCCGGGATATGGTTGTAGCGTGGCCAGGCCTGGGTTAAGATTTAGAATAGTCGTTGTACTTGCCGAGTTCAGGAGTATAGAGAGTTCCGTAGTTAAATCCGTTTCCGTGTCCAAGGGTCTGAGAGGTAAGAATCGTGATGGGTAAGCCGAAGTCGGGAGCCAGAGGGGTAAGTCAGACAAGCCGGTTCAAATCTGTAGGAGAAAAGACAAACAGTAGCACAACACAGTTTCCAGGCTACACAGGAAGCAAAGAGCTATGCAGAGCAAGGAAGTGAAGTCATAGCAGGATATTTAAAGCGACAGTGACCAATCCGGACGAGGGGCATGGCGGAGGCGTGTCGAGGAGCTGCTCGTGAGTGGCTGAGAGACCAGGAAATAGTAGAGCCCAGCTGAGAGTCTGTAACACCAGTGCCAGAATCCAAGATGGCGACGGCAGAGTTCAAGGTATGCACTGGGCGGCGGCATGGGTAGCGACGGGGGGCAGGGGCAGCAGCCGCTGCAGTACTGGTAGTGGGTAAGGAGGGGTCACGCTGCAAGGGACATGGTCCCCGATTCCTTACAGTACCCCCCCTTCAGGATCGACCTCAGGACGGTCCATCCAAGGCTTCTGTGGAAATTTCTTGTGGAAGCGGTCCAAGAGAACTGGAGCATGGATGTCCTCCTTGGGTACCCAAGAGCGTTCCTCTGGGCCATAACCCTTCCAGTGAACAAGGAATTGTATCTTTCCTCTGGATACACGAGAATCCATGATTGTCTGGATTTCGAATTCAGGTTGTCCTTGGACCGTGACTGGTTTGGGTCTATGGGTCTTAGCAGGGAACCGTTTGCTCTGGACGAATGGCTTGAGCAAGGAAACGTGGAATACGTTTGGAATCCTCATGGAAGTTGGAAGTTGCAGACGAAATGCCACAGGATTGATTTGTTCCTGGATCAGAAAAGGCCCTAAGAATCGAGGTGCTAATTTCGAGGTCGGAGACTTCAACTTGATATTCTTAGACGAAAGCCAAACTCGGTCCCCTGGCTTGTAATTAGGGGCCTGTTGACAACGATGGTCTGCCTGAGACTTGAATTTCTGAGCAGCGCTAAGAAGCGCGGACTGAATCTTGATCCATGACTTCTGAAGAGTAGTTACCCGTTCATCAGCCGCCGGCACTCCTATCGGAATGTTTGAGATTGGCAGTCGACTTGGGTGGAAACCATAATTCACGAAGAACGGGGTTTCATGCGTGGATTCATTACGAAGTGAATTGGTTGCAAATTCTGCCCAAGGAAGCAGGTCAACCCAATTATCCTGGGAATTGGAAATAAAACACCGCAGGTATTGTTCCAGCATTTGATTTAGTCTTTCTGTTTGCCCATTAGTCTCGGGTGATAGCCTGACGAGAAGGATAGCGCCATGCCAAGCCTCTTGGAGAAAGCCCGCCAAAATTTCGATATAAATTGCGTGCCTCGGTCCGAGACTATGGATGTAGGTATCCCATGGATGCGAAACACCTCCTTGGTGAAGATATCAGTAGGGTGGGCGAGGAGGGAAGTCCTTTGCTTAGAACAAAGTGGGCCTGTTTTGAAAAACGGTCAACGATGACCAAAATGGTATTCATCCCTCTGGAAGGGGTAGATCCACAATGAAATCCATTGAAATATGTGACCATGGACGTTCAGGTACTGGCAAGGGCATGAGCAAGCCTGATGGTCTTTGATGAAGAGTCTTGTTTTGTGCGCATACTGGACAAGCACTAGTAAATTCATGAACCATCTTTGCCATATTAGGCCACCAAAAAGTACGCTTGATAAGATCCAAAATTCTTTTGAAGCCAGGATGGCCGGCTGAACGGACAGAGTGACCCCATTCTAATATCTTTTGATGAAACCTGGGTGCGGCATAAAGAGTTCCTTCCGGTACCTCTAGACCACTCGGAATTTGTGTTTGAGTTTCAACGATCTTTTCAAGAATGTCAAATGAGTTGGCGGAAATTATAAACTTAGAGGGTACGATAGTTTCAGGGGTTTCTGCGGATCTTTCCTACGGAGAAAATTGTCGGGACAAGGCATCAGCTTTTGTGTTCTTAGAACCAGGAATATAAGACAGAGTATAATTAAATCTTGAGAAAAATAGTGCCCAGCGAGCTTGACGAGACCCCAGACGACGTGCATTTTCGATATACAGAAGATTTTTATGGTCGTCAATATAGAAATAGGTTCGCTGGAACCTTCCAGGAGATGTTGCCATTCCTGTAAGGCCATCTTGATAGCCAAGAGCTCTCTATTGCCAACATCATAGTTCTTTTCAGCGGGCGAAAACTTCTTTGAAAAAAAAACGCATGGATGAAGCTTATCTTGAGGGAAGAATCTCTGGGACAGGATGGCGCCTGCACCACAATCAGACGCATCAACTTCTAAAGTAAAAGGAAGACTAACATCGGGATGTCGCAGGATGGGTGCCGAGACGAAAGCTTGTTTTAGGGTTTCGAAGGACGAGACGGCCTGCGGAGGCCATACAGATGGGTCAGCTCCCTTCTTGGTAAGGGCCGTAATGGGAGCCACAGTGGTGGAAAAATTTTGGATGAATTTCCTATAGTAATTAGAGAAGCCCAAAAAACGCTGGATGGCTTTGAGAGAGTTGGGCTGAGGCCAATCCAAAACAGCCTTAAGTTTTTCAGGGTCCATTGAAAATCCTTTATCTGAAATTATATAGCCTAAGAAGGCAGTAGAGGTTTGATGAAAAAGACATTTCTCGAGCTTAGCGTAGAGATTATTGACACGAAGGCGAGCGAGAACGAGCCTGGTATGCTGGACATGATCTTGAAGATTTTTAGAAAAAATTAGGATATCGTCCAGATAGACGATTACGAAAGAGTTGAGAACATCACGGAAGACATCATTCATGAAATCCTGAAAAACAGCAGGAGCATTGCATAAGCCGAAGGGCATTACAAGATACTCGTAGTGGCCGCTTCTGGTATTGAAGGCAGTCTTCCATTCAACTCCTTCTCAGATGCGAAGAAGATTGCAAGCTCCTCGGAGGTCTAGCTTGGAAAAAAATTTTGCTCCTTGAAGCCTATCAAAAAGTTCGGAGATCAGCGGAAGGGGGTATCGATTCTTGACTGTGATGAGATTGAGCCCTCGGTAATCAATGCATGGTCTCAGGGATCCATCTTTCTTTTTGACAAAAAAGAAACCGGCACCAGCGGGGGACGAAGAATTACGAATGAATCCTTATTCAAGGTTTTCTTTGATGTATGCTGCCATGGCTTCAATTTCAGGGAGAGACAAGGGGTAGGACTTACATTTCGGAAGAACAGCACCAGGAACCAGATTAAAGGGGCAATCATAAGGTCTGTGAGGAGGTAGAACCTCCGATTGTGTCTTGCTAAACACGTCGATGAAATCCGCATATGCTTCAGGAAGAGCGGAATCATTAGCCGGGGGCGTTTCCACTCCCGCGAGGACTGTGGTAGGAGAAATGACCGGCAATGGTGAGGCGTCTGACTCTGGCTCCCACTGAATTGTCTTGCCATCCCTCCAATCAATGCGTGGGTTGTGCTGCTGTAGCCAGGGTAATCCTAGGATAACTGGAACGGCAGGAGAGTGCATCACGTCAAAGGATATGATTTCGGTATGAGTACCGGCAGAAAGGGTGAGAGGAAGAGTCTCTAACGTGGTGAAGGCAGGTTGCAAAGGACGACCATCAATAGCCTCGAGGCCAATCGGCGATTTCTTAGCGATGAGCGGAATCTTGTTAAGCGTAGCAAAATCTTGATCCACAAAGTTACCACCGGATCCAGAATCAAGAAAAGCGGCTGTGGTTACGCGAAAATTCGGACCTTCAAGCGAGACTGGAAGCATAATTCTCTTAGGGAATTCCTCTTCAGAGATAGGGTGAGAAGATATTGACCCCAAAATGAGTCCCTCTTGCCTCATTGGTCGTGTTTGTTCTTTTGGCCTTAAAGGATAAAAACGTACCGTATGTTCAGGAGATCCACAGTAGTAGCAAAGGCCCTCATTCCAGCGACGAGCCCTTTCGGCAGTCCGGTCAGGGGTTCTATTGGCAGTCCTGTCGGTATTACGGAACTCTTGACTGGCAATCTGCATGGGTTCCACAGTGTCTAGAACAGGACGAATAGCTGGGAAGGATCTGGGAAGAATAGGGTCAGAAGAGAAAATTCTGGGACGCTGGCGTTCATGACGGCGCTGTTGAAGGCGCTGATCCACTCGTATGCATAGTGCGATCAATTCCTCCAATCCCTGGGGCCTGGGCTGAACTGCAATTTCATCCTTTACAGAGTCGGACAAACCTTGCCAAAACACAGCAATAAGGGCTTCTTGGTTCCAATGCGTCTCCGCCGCGACAGTCCAGAATTCCAATGCATATTTGGCTACGGACCTACGAAATTGAGACAATTGAACAAGAGAAGCAGCGGCAGTATCTCTGCGGGCGGGAATATCAAATACCTGCTGGAATTCTTGGCGGAAGAGCTGGTAATCCTGGGTGGTTTCCGCACGCAACTCCCAGATGGGAGAGGCCCACGCCAAGGCATCCCCTGTTAAAAGAGAGGCTACCTTGGTGCGTCTGGTAGGGAACAGGCTGGGATAAATCTCAAATTGTATTTCACATTGGTTTAAAAACCCACGACAGGCTAGAGGGTCACCCGTATATGCTTTAGGATAAGGAATCCTGAGTTCTGATGGCCGGTCGCCACCCTGCGCGGCTGGGGCCGGAATAGGCTGTAGTGAAAGCTGGGAAAGCTGTTGTACCAGGCTTGTGATCAGAGTCTTCAAAGTACCAATGCAAATCGCAAGTTCCCTGATTAGTTGGCCCACCTCAGTCAGGTCTGTTTCTGTTGGGCTCTGCATAATGTCATGCTGTGCAGCCCATAGACCAGGCCAGTCCCCTGTACTGAGGTGGGATGTTGAATATACACACCGACAGCAGAGGGAGCGGGTCCGGGATGTGGTTGTAGCGTGGCCAGGCCTGGGTTAAGATTTAGAATAGTCGTTGTACTTGCTGAGTTCAGGAGTATAGAGAGTTCCGTAGTTAAATCCGTTTCCGTGTCCAAGGGTCTGAGAGGTAAGAATCGTGATGGGTAAGCCGAAGTCGGGAGCCAGAGGGGTAAGTCAGACAAGCCGGTTCAAATCTCGAGAAAAGAGCTGCTCGTGCTGAGAGACAAGGAAATAGTAGAGCCCAGCTGAGAGTCTGTAACACCAGTGCCAGAATCCAAGATGGCGACGGCAGAGTTCAAGGTATGCACTGGGCGGCGGCATGGGTAGCGACGGGGGGCAGGGGCAGCATCCGCTGCAGTACTGGTAGTGGGTAAGGAGGAGTCACGCTGCAAGGGACGTGGTCCCCGATTCCTTACACTATCTGACTTCTTCATTGGGTGTAGCAGAAATACAGAAACGCAATATTATATATAGTGTATGTAAGAGGGATATCTGGTTACAATGACTCCCTCCTTTGTTACTATATGAAAGAAAGGACCAACACAGCTACCTATACTTCTTTGCTGAATATTTACAAAAATGTAATTTCCCTAACCTGAACCAAGAAGACCTCAAAAGTATCAATGGGGAAATCACAGCCCTAGAATTAATAGAGGTTGTCAAACTCCAAAGCACCGCAACCCGACGGTCTAACAAATTGATATTACAAAAAATATATCGGCCTCTTGGCCTCAACTATCATTCTGATGTTCAACTCATTCCTAAAAGGTGGACAAATCACACAGCAGATGTCAAAAGCAGCCATCACAGTCATCCTCAACAAAGGAAAAGATCCAATGCAGTGTGAGAGTTTCAGACCAATCTCCCTATTAAACTATGACCTTAACATTTAAAGTAAAATATAAGCAAACAGAATACAAAAACTACTCCCAAAATTAAGTAATCTAGACCAGTTGAGGTTTATCAACTAACGCAAAGCTTTAGATAACACAGGAAAAGTCGTAGATATAATTGAACAAATCCACAGACCTAAAATTAAAGCAATGCTTCTGAGTTTCGATGCTGAAAAAGCAATTGATCGGATAATCTGGCAATTTTTAAATGGGACATTGGAGGTATATGATTTTAGAGGACCAATTCTCCAGAAGACCCGGGCCCTATACCAATCCCCCACACCCACGCTAAAATTACCTGTATTTGAAAATGAAACTATTAATATATCAAATGGAACAAGACAGGGATGCATTCTTTTGCCACTGTTATTCACCTTGACGATAGAAAACCTAGCATGTTGCATACGACAAAACATCAATTTAAGTGGAATAAAGATCAGAAACAGTATACATCAAATTTCACTTGTCGCGTATGATGTCATACTGACACTTTCATGCCACTCACGTCTCTTCCTAATTTACACTCTGCACTATTAGAATTTGGAATTCTATCAGGCTACAAAATAAACCCAGACAAATGAGAGGCCTTCAACCAATCCATTCCAAAAAATGAAACCAAATTATTACAATTGAATTTCAATTACAATTACAATTGGAAAGAAAGACACATCAAATATTTAGAAATTAACATTTAAAGATCATACTTTTCACAATGCAAGCATAATTACCCTATTCTAATCTCACAAAAGGAACCTTTTGTCATAGAATAATTACCATATATTTTGGATGGGACACATAAAGTCCATAAAAATGTATATACTCCCACAAATTCTGTACTATTTTTAGACTGCCAATATGGGTGCAGTTTTGAAGGATCTCTAAAATCAGTTTTCTAAGAACCAGAGAATATCAAGATCAGTGCTCTTGTCACCAAAAACAAGGGGGGAGACGCAGTACTAGATCTTAGAAAATATTACCTAGCTATACATTTAAAACAAATTGCCCTCTGGTACACAGAATCAAACCTACACACCTATCGAATCGCACTTGGCTAAACCCCAAACTCTACCAGGATTACTCTGGAAAGATAAAGATGGAGGAGGTCTGTGACGATCAGGGGTAATCTGGTCTGTAATAAACGGGTTATACCCGGCTAGTTACCCCTAATTCGTGTGGGAAGAGAAAGGGTTAAGGTATAATGTACTATGTATGTGTATTCCAAATCACTTTTATTCCCTGTAAATTCAATTCCCAAGTCTAGTTAGGCAAGCAAATGAGGTAAAGTGTTTTGTGATCTGTGGGTAAGCACAGTAATGTAATTTGGGAGTCAGCTCTGCAAAGTATTCAGGGGATTATGTGACTGTATGTACTAATTTCTCAGATAGTAGACTTGTAAATGGGATTTGCATGTGAGTTACATTTGTATGGAGGGGCATCCAATTTAATCAGGTAAGGTGCCTGCCGATAAATGTGCATTGAGGACAAGCTGCAGAGCCATAAGGAGTGGGGATGGGCCAGATAACATTAAGTATCTGCCATCAAACCCTCCTATGGGTTAGACAATGCCCAGTCATTCAGCCCTAGACTTGGTGTTGCCAGGGGGGGCACTCCTGCTTCCTCCCAGAGTTCCTTGCCTGTTTGAGATGGGAATTTAAACCCTATAAAGAGGCAACCCCAATAGTAGAGTAGTAGAGTGTTCGCTGTTCGTAGTTGGTGGTTCGTGACTCTAATCCAGCAAGGGAGAATTGCTAGCCAGTGTTATTCTTGGATAATTCACCCTGTTATTTTACCGTAAGTGTTATTTTCAAGTGTTATTTGTGTTACAGTGTTGTGTTTGCCCGAAAGGGAATACATCTTCAGTTTATTTTATCATTTTGTCCTGTTCAATCAGTGCCCAGTATATTCGGCGTGAATTAGGTCTGGTCTACCGTGACAAGGCCAAACACCAGAACTACGCCAAACTATCAAATGTACTCTTAAAATCTGGAATATAGTCAAAATTAAATATAGATTGATATCCTCACTTTCACTACTAACACCACTATTCGGTAACTCAGACTTCCACAAGTTGCAAACCCTAAGGCGTTTGAGACCTGGAAAGAAGAAGAATATGAGATATTGGAGATGCATTACAAAATTGGAACATCCCAGACTTAGCCCTCTTTTTGGACAGACACAAATTAGGCCAGACAGAAATATTCTATGTCATACAATTTAGATATTTTGCCTTCTACTTTCCCCTTTAGGAGAATTTCCTAGCTGCACCCCATTTGAAAACACGTGTAGATTGAGATCCTACCAAAAAGGCCTAATATCATCCATATGCAGACAACTAGTGATCTAGGATTGGTCCTATCCAACACACAGATACAGGGCACATTGGGAAAAAGATCTGCAGATGGAAATCTCAGATAACAACTGGGCCGACATATGGGATAACGCTTCCAGGAAGTCTATATACACAATAATAAATAATAAAAGAGAAGATGTGTGTGTATGTATATATATAAATATATATATATATATATATATATATATATATATATATACATACACTCACAAAGAATACCAAAATAAGCACTCAGATATTAAACACAATAATCAAAATATATATACCAAAAAATAACAAAGGGAATTTAATAGAACACATCGAAAGATACAAAGACTAAAAAACTTATAAAGACAAACGAGGAATACTCCTGAGAAAGAACTCTAAAGTCTAGCTGCAACTATGCAAATAGCACCAGACTAGAAACTACTTCTTAAAAGAAAGATAACATAGGGATCAGAAGTACCCCATGCAATCACGACCGGCCGGTCATATAACCAAAGAAACTGGTGAGGTAAGCAGTCTAACCTACAACTGTCTGAAAGTAGATTTAGGCACTAAACACAAACTATATGTGATCAGTCAGAGTGCAATATATGGTAATATAGTCTACTAAGTATAAATAATGTGTCAGATGTCAGGCAATATAAGCTCTCTGAAGATGTAGAGAACAAGATGAATACATTAGATCCAATGATGCACAGAATATAATAATGAACTCCATATATAAAGTCTCTCCAGATGGAAAAAGTCCCGTAATGAGAAAATGCGTAATGACTCCTATATCAACCATCCAAAAATGGCAGGAGTTACGCTATTCAAAGAGTGATACTCAGCTGTGTAGTGCAGAATGTATCCATGTAAGGTGGAGATCAGCTGAATCAAGTATCAGTCCTGGCTCAGGAGATAAATGGTAAGTCAGAATAAATGCAGCAACAGTCCAAAATGGAAGAGATGGAGGTCCCGGTTGAGTCCCACTCAACGCATTTCACCATAATGGGGCTTCTTTCACTCCGGGAAGAAGCCCTGTTAGGGTGAAATGCATTGATTGTTTTGTTTAGATATCCCTGCAGGAGCACATGTGGTGCTTAATCAGGATATTAATCATATTGTAGTGTTTTTCCAGAAAATTGTAATTAAATCATTGGTGCATCTTACAATCGATGGCACCTTAGAATCAAGGAAATACGGTAATCACATAAAAGTGGTTTATTGGGTCAAAAATGCACATATATGCTCGATGTTTCTGAAGCAGGTCCCCTGGGGACTGAAATGTTGGGCATATTGTGCATTTTGGACCCAATAAACCACTTTTATGTCATTATCGCTCGTGCTGTGTCCGGTAGATTGAATCTCTAGGGATCCTCATAGACTATAACTATTTACTGTGCATCACACTTGCTCTGCTTATGCTTTTTTCAGGGTGTGCTGCCATATACACTTCCAAAAAAATTGTCTCACATATGGTGATAATGCCCAAAGAATAGCAGATACTGGAAGAATATGCAAAACTTAATTTAAGAAGCCACTAAGGAGTGAAAATAGTTCTGGATCCAAGCGTAATGTTAGCCTTACCAATAGAGGGTGGTAGTCTACACCAGGCCTGCACAACTTGTAAAGTGAGAAGGGCGAACTGCTTCAAGGAAAAAAGATTTGGGCCGCACGGGTAAAATCATCATCATCATCATCATCATCATCATCATCATCTCTCCTCCAGCACCTCTCATCATCATCATCCTCATATATCTCCCCCAGCACTCATCATCCTCATCCTCACCAATATCTCTCCCAGCACCCCTCATCACATATCTCCCCCAGCACCCTTCACTATCGACCTTTGCGATACTCCCCATCTATCTCTCATACCCCCATCTCTCCCCCTCACCCACACACACACACAATACCCCCCTGCACACCACACACATCCCACCCCCCCTCCACCTGCCATCACTCTCCCCCCCTGCACCTGCCATCACTCCCCCCTGCATCACACATCTCTCTCCCCTGCAGCTCACATTGCTCTCCCCTGCACCTTACATTGCTCTCCCCTGCACCTCACATTGCTCTCCCCTGCACCTCAAATTGCCCCACCCTGCACCTCCAGTCACCCTCCCCTGCACCTCCAGTCACCCTCCTCTGCACCTCCAGTCACCCCCCTACACCTCCAGTCACCCTCCCCTGCACCTCCAGTCACCCTCCCCTGCACCTCCAGTCACCCTCCCCTGCACCTCCAGTCACCCTCCCCTGCACCTCCAATCACCCTCCCCTGCACCTCAAATCCCCTACCCCTCCTCCCCCCCTACCTCGGTTTGCTGTGGAGGAGGCGGCGGCAGAGCAGGCAGGACTGCACGCTCTAGCAAGCAGCAGGCACGGAAGTGCCTCAATGCTAGAGCACACCGCTGCCCTGCAGTCCTGTGAGCGGGCTCGGGGGTGGGAGCAGGCTCATCGGGGAGGGGGAGAGCAAGCTCGTGGGGGAACGGCACGGGAGAGCGGGATCGTGGAGGAATGGGAGAGCGGGCTCGGGAGGGAGGCGGAGGGGTAGAGCGGACTTGGGAGGGAGGGAGGGGGAGAGCGGAAAGCCGCCGTGGGCGCACAGTAAGTGTTGTACAAGAAGTGTTGTGCAGGCCTGGTCTACACCAATATAGGTCTCACATATACTTACGGCAGCATGATGCTCCATAGTCAGTTGAACAATCTGCCCTGTCACGATAGCAAGTCATAACTAAAATAAACAAAATTAAGTGTAGCCAGTCTCCGTCTTCCCTTCAGGCTTCGTGAGGGGGACGGCTGTGAGGTTGCTGCAGGGAGATTGTGAGCTGTGTGCGGGCTTCAGGGGCTGCAGACCACATGTTGCCAGGCAACCAATAAGGCTGCTGCATTTATAACAGTTAGAACAGTTAGGACAGTTAGGAGAGTTAGAGCAGTTAGTCAATCAGGAGCAGGACAGCAAAGGGATAGGTAAGGTCCAGGGAGAAGTGCTCCGCTGGACTAGGCCAGAATATCCCCCTTTCAGGTCCCAGCTAGACCCCGACCATCTCTAGCTTGCGGTGCTATAGGGAATGCCCCCTCAGATAGGGATGCGCCCCTTAGCCTTTTAGTCCTAGTACCCTTGTACCGGTGACTGGCGCATGCGGTGTGAATGGCCTGCATCAGGGACCAGACCAGGCCCTCATCTCAGAGACTATCTAAAGGTGGGACCACCCCACGTGGATGCGGATTTTTGATGGAACAGACTGACTCTTACTTGGCCTTACTCAGTGACGCCCAGGGTTGGAGCTCCGGGCAGGTATTTTCCACAATTGCACCAACACATCGTTAGGCAGTGCTGTCTCACACTTGGGGCGGGATAGGCGTTTGTGGCCTGGACACTGGGACACTGGTGCCCCTGCACCCAATTACAGTGAGGAATACACTGTGGGTCCATATAAGCTATACTGTATATGTATATTGTGTGTTCATGTTATTTGTTTAGTACCGTCCAGTAAATACTGTTACCCATACTTTGTATATGTATTACTGGGTATATTGTCTCGGGAGGGCCATCCTACTACATAAGGATCCCTCTCAGATGGAGGCGCTGTTAGTAGATATTGATGCACACACCCCAGGCTCCCCGTGGCGGAGGATCAGGCCTCCTGTTTGCCTCGCAGGTATTAGCAGCACACATAGTCACCCTGACACCGGGGAAATGGGGCTACATACTGTATGCTAATGGAAAAACTGGCCGCTTTCCTAAAACATAGCACAAAGAAATTTTATAAAACATGCGACCATTGGATCCACAGGTAACCTGTAGATAAAGAATAGACTGAAGGCCTAGGGTCAATAACTAAAGTATTGATGTTCTGTATGTAATTATAATCTGTAAATAACTGTACAACTGAATATGCATTAATGAAAGAGAGAAAGAGAGAGAGAGAGAGAGAGAGAGAGAGAGAGAGAGAGAGAGAGAGAGAGAGAGAAAGAGAGCGAGAGAGAGAGAGAGAGAGAGAGAGAGAGAGAGAGAGAGAGAGAGAGAGAGAGAGAGAGAGAGAGAGAGAGAGAGAGAGAGAGAGAGAGAGAGAGAGAGAGAGTATATGTACAGTATGTCCCTTGATGCATGACTAAAAATATTCTGTTACTGTCAAATGTGTATCACGTGGATCAGTTAAAAAAAAATTGTTGTTTCTTGTGTCATAAATATCGCTTTTAGCTGAGCTCCTCTTCTTCTTTGGTGGTAGCAAGCATTGTTTAGCAATCCCACCGTGTTTACTAGGACTTAAGTAGTGGATGATGAACCGCTGTGTGACATACATATATTAATTACTCCTAGAAAACACTATACACACAATACACTACACTGAATATATTATACACATCCTCTACACTTTACAAAACCTCAAGGACATCAATGTAAAAAAATGGAAAATGTTGCTCTGCTGGAATTAATAAATAATTTACATATAATGATACCATATGAATTCCAGAGTGATTAAAGAAACATATTTTGTAATATTGCTTTTGAAAATGAGTTACTAATCGATAGCAGTGTATCCTGGCGTATGATTCTTCATAGCATGTTTACTTGTACACTGCTATCATAAGGTGATGTCGCTACAATTTGTTTAGCTCCCACAAAGGGAAATTGTTATTATTTGATAGTGTTGCAGTTGAAGCCTAAAGGGATCTATTATGCTGTAAGTTATCAGCAACATGTATACTGCAAGTAAAAAAGAAAGTTATGTTCCTGATATCTTCAATTTTATGTGGTCAAAAAGAACATAGGACATGCTTGTATATCTGAAACAATTATTAATTGCAAATGTAAGAAAAACAAACCAGAAAACTAGAACAAGTAGATAATAGCACAAAAAGAATAGTGGTGCCTTCAACTTTAATGCATCCTGGCCAGGGTAAACCAGTAAACAGCAACAACAAAAAAAGGGCACAAAATGTCAAAAACTCAATGTTCATGTGCAACAAAAACCTTCATCAGTTACCAGATTGCAAACATTTGTTGCTGCTCTACTAAGATGCTGGTCAGATTCCATTGAACATGTTTCAGTATAAAAGTGTGATATTCCATTCCTGAGATATTGAACCCCAAAAACAGAATGCAAGGGATTCATTTAAATGCCTGCCAGCGATTGCCATAGAAACCACTAAACAATGTGTTATTGAAATGCAAAAGGATGCTGCGCATCTCTGTATACATACTTTGCTCTGAGGGCATTTGGAATGGAATGGATGAATGAGCAGATGATTTCCTACACATTTGCATGTCCTATCATGTGAACTTGCCCAACCCAGTCCCATAATTGTTCATTCTGACGTTTCAGCTCATTGGCATACAGGATAACTGTGAAAAAACAGAACAGGTAGCGCTAACTAAATCAAATACTGAAAAACAATCTAAATCCTTAAGTATGGATAATATCTATACATGAGGGGCTGCCTATGATACAACAACTGACCCCCTGGTCAGAACAGTGTACAAAGAAGAAAAATATGTATCTGTGGTGCCTACTAATAACAAAAAAGGATATAAAAACCAAGCCTGTTGGAAGATCAGGAAATGGCTCCAGGTGGTGTAGAGAATGCTTAAAAAAGAGAAAACATAATCATAGCATAATACTGTATGGTAAGTGGACTGACAACATACAATACAGACAACATATAATACAGATAACAATCAGCTGGGAGTTCAACAGGTGAAAATTTAAATTAAAAACATTTAATAAAACATTTCATAAAACATACATGGAACATAAGAAAGATAATAAAAGAATAATTGAACAATGGAAATAGGTCAGGTCGACAAATAAAGGGCAGTTTCCATTTTGGTATTGAGCCTCCAACCAACACATATCTACAGTATGCAAAGGCATGAAAAACACAAAGGTGACATAGAGGCACAAGGTAAAAATAAAACACTCGATATTTAAGTAAAATGTCCTTTGTATACAGTTATACATTTTGCCCCAGATGAAATCATTTTTTTTTTTCAAATTTCAGAAGGGTATTTGATCAAGTTGCTAATGGGGTATTGCAGACTCCTTGAAATATCCTCTGCGTGCCCTATTCTTGATGTTTACTGGTAAGCAAGCATTGAAAAAGTATTCCAGCAAACTCAAAATGAAATACATTTGTTACATGATGGTATTAAACTGTGTTACTAATTACAAGGCTCAGATAAACGTACTTAATCCTCAGTAACATAGAATGACAAAAGGATAATTAGAATATGGTAATAAGAAGGAAATTATTTACATATGTAAATTAACAATACACATTAACAATTGTGTGTTTAAGGCCCCCATATACTATAAACAAAAGTCTTTGTGGTGCTGCCGATTTATTTAGTGTTTTCTTTTATTCAAAGAAATCTTATTGTACAGTCCCACTTTGGATCAACTCAAACGAATATAATAATGATGCAGTATGTACAACAGTGTAAAACACATTCTGACAAGTTGAAGCAGTTTAAAATTATTGGAAAAATATTGTCCTGACATTGTAACCTAAAGTTTCGTTGTTTTGGCTTGTTTACTCTTTTGTCCTGTCCTCTATCTTTTAATTTGTCACATAGTGTCGAGATTGTTAATAATTACGATTATGAGCAAGGTGGAGCAAATCTAGTAGGCAATCACATAATTTTAGTTGTTTGCAAGTTAAACTAATGGAAAACAGAATGTAATAAATTATATTTAAAAAATAGTTACACTTGTTTGGATTTTTTTGAATGCTTAATAGACCTAGTTTTAACATATTAAACCAATCACTCATTAGTTGAACTTGGTTTGTAGAACCTATAAAGGGGCAGTCCCTTTTAGGACCAAAGTGAAATATTGTCGGTGACATGTACAGTATAAGGGGTTACATCTCGGTTATTATTGCCTCTTTTTACCAATATCTGACATCTATAAGCATTTTTAAATATTCGTCTTAGTAATTATATTAACATAGTGAGCTGAGACTTGGGAAAGGTTAGATATTCTCTGACTTCTCCCTTTTGTGCAATGTTAATGTATGTTTAGCAGTGCGCTGTCACTTTATAGAATAAGGACTTTAGAGACCGTGGCATATGAGGTCTGCTGTGGTCTCATACTATGAAATGGTCTCACACTATGAAAAAGGTATTTTTACTTTCACTTCTTGAGGCCGGTAGGTAACGCTGTCTTTCTATACATAAGACTTAGCACATGAAATGATAGCTTGTATAAACATTAATGGGCCATGATGAGCAATAAGATTTATTAAGAATTCTCAACACTTAGACTTCCACCAAACAGCTACTAAGATGGCTGCTCAAACTCAGGGCTCCTTCACTATTATTCATGAATCCGCTGACATTGGCACTTAAACATTTTAGAAACATCTTTTTTTTGGTTGGAGACTGGAGAGAAGCATTTTAGTCCCTTTATTTTGTATTTCCTCCGTATTTTTACTGTTTCATTCTTGTCACATACATGTCCATGCTAATTCCTATGAAGGCCCAACTTACCTGGAAAACACAAGACAGCTGGATTCGTAAGCATACCTTAGGTGTAATTAGAAGCTAAACTGATCTTACCTGAAATGAGGTAAATTAGAAGCTTTGCTGTGTGCATGGTAGAGGTTGTGGTCGCTGGGTTGCTGTCTACTGAGTTTTATTGTGGAGGTTGTGGCCTCCAAAGTGTGGTGTGCTTGGCCTGGTGCACTTTTATTCTGTTGCTAATTTGAGGAGTTCGACTGGTAGACTGCAATTCTGTCCAGAGCTGATGTTCTTCCAGAATGCTGAGAGACACTGTACTACAGTTGTGAGGGTGTCCATGGCACAAAAAGCCTCTGGCGTTATATCCTGAGGGCAGGGCCAGTGGAACCACTAGGCAACCTAGGTGGTTGTCTAGGGCTTCACGTTTTGAAGGGTGGGGGAAGAGGGCAGTAAGCACAGGGTGGCAGCAAAGGATGATAGGGGGCAGCGACGGGAGAGGAGAAGGATGGCAGGCAGCAGTGGGAGAAGAAGATGGAGGGTCGCAGGAGTGGAGCAGAGAGGCAGAAAAGGACAGCTGGGGAGGCATGCGCCCCAGTGGTCCGACCCGGAAGTCTTCAATGACTACCGGTGTCTGCTGCTGTTACAGCACAGCTCCACCCCAGTCGTCTTCCTCTGCCACCATGCTCCACTCCTCAGTCCTCTTCTACCACCACCGCCTGACATCCTCCTCCTTTGCTGCCCTGCTCCTGCCATTCTCCGTCATCTTCTGTCGCTGCCTCCCACCATGTTCGTTCTCTGCTGGCCTGCTCCTGCCATCTCCACCTCAGACCACTGAATCCAGGTAGGTGAGATTAGGAGGAGAAGGTGGTGGTAGAGGAGGGGGTGAGAGATGAGGTGAGAGAGGAGGTGGAGGAGGTAAGAGAGGAGTAGAAGGAGGAGGTTAAAGAAGAAGAGGAGAAGGAGGGAGTGAGTGTAGAAGAGGAGAAGGAGGGGGTGAGTGAAGAAGAGGAGAAGGAGGGGATGAGAGAGGAAGAGGAGAAGGAGGTGCGAGAGAGTAGAAGGAGGGGGTGAGAGAGGAAGAGGAGGATGGGGTTAGAGGAAGAAGAAAAGGAGGGGTGAGAGAGGAGGAGGAGATGGTGAGAGAGGAAGGGTGAGATGAAGAGGATGAAGGGGTGAGAGATAAAGAGGGGGAGGAGGGGTTGACAGGAGTAGAAAGGGGGGAGAGTGGACGGAAGAGTGGGCGGTGATTGAGGAAGAGGAGCAGGGTGGTGTATGACGGTGAAGGAGTTAACCGGGCTTATAATAAAGGTCAAGCCCAGTTGGTTAACCCTGACCTGTGTGTTAGGGTCTTAGAGTGTCAGCTCCTGGACCCAGATGTCAAAAATGTATAACTGCAACTATATACTGATATTTTATATAATTTAATATTATATATTAAAGAATCATGTGATTTTTGCCTTTCTGGGAATGCTGGGATCGGGAGATTTCTAGGCTGTAAGTTTCAGGGTGGGTTTGGCGGAGAAAGTCTTTGCAGAATGTGTCTACAGTATGTAGCGGGGTTCCGGGTTATGGGATACCCCAAATGTTGTATCTGGAGATTGAGTAATATCTTCGGATACAGCTAAGTGCATTACTCCACCAATCTCGGACCCTGGAAACGTTCTTACGACTCACCGCCAGAGTCCCTGCTGCTGCATCTTCCAGACAAGATAAATGGGTATGAAGGGGTTAAAAGATATCTGCAGGTATATACACAGAGTCCTTAGTATAGCAGGGGCTCCCCAGTATAGCAGAGGTACCCACATACATGCCCAGGCATACTGAACCTAGTTTAGGGGTTCAGGGGCTGCCCCAGCTAGGTTGTAAAGATGAGCAGGTTTTTAAAGTGTCTAAAAGTTTAAAAGTATTTTTCTCATGTGTGCCAAGAATGAGGCTTGTGATTTGTAGGGAATATACACTCACTCCATTCATGACACCAGAATAGGAACTCATAACTTTTAGCACACAGAAGACAGGACACAATATATTTTATTATATGGTTATAGTTTAATGTGTAAATATATTGATAACTTGTAAATGAACTGGGATTTTGAAGTCGGCTACTAGGCTCGGTGCCTATGCGTCTGCGAGACAGCCAGGACTTGAAAGCCTCAGAGATCCCAGAGGTGTGAACCCTTTTGGAGTACCCATATCCTCTCTTCACAGGGTCCATGTAACCTAGATCAAAGTCACACATGTTGGCATAGGTGTGAAAGCCCTCTACACAGGATGGCTGAATTAAGTGTCCCAAATCCTGTGATGAACTACAGGCCATCCTGTCAGTTGTCACTTTTTCCAGACGTAGTGGCAATAAGCCGGTGGGGGGTTTTGAATAGTGAATGAGCAAAGATGGCGGTTTGTGCACATGTTCTCTCACTGTTCTGAAGCCATAGGTGCCAGCTTTTACAAACCTGGCAAAGTGTGTGAGTGGCCAGGAATGAATTTCCCACGCAACTGGTTGGAGGGCAAGGGGTGGGATGGCCTGTCCAAAAGTTTATAAGACAGCTAGCCCCCATCCCAGAACTCTCTCGGCTGTTGTTCTTTCTTGGGTGTTCCATGTGTTCCCAAGTGATTCCAGAAGTCCAATTTGCCATAAGGGCAAGAACGGGTTTACCGGGCCCAGAGACACCTTGCACCGATTGCAAGGAGAAAGGCTGCAGGACTTTTAAAACCGGAATGTTTTCTAAGTCCCCACTTCAGCACTGGACTGTTTTAAAGACTTTATTTCAACTAGGAAAATCAGTTTGTCAACCCCAGACCCCAGTAAGTGTATCTTTTTCTGTCTATTGTAATTCAATGTGTGTTTACCTGTTTCTATGGAATAAATTACAATTTATTTTACTTATTGGCTTTGCTCAATGATAAGATCCCGGTATAAAAGTTGTATTTGCCTGATCTCCCATGACATGGTGGGACGTGGTGAGAGAGGAATAGTGAGAGGGGGTGAGAGAGAGGAGTTGGAGTGGGTGAGATGAGAGAAGATGAAGAGGGGGAGAAATAAAATAGGGCTATAATAACATTAAAAAAACAATCTGGAAATTCATGAGGGTGGGGCAGGCTACAGGGTCACCAATAAAAAAAGAGATCTAAGCTCCTGATGATATCACAGGTTTCTATTGACCTCAAGAGCAAGACTGATCCCAGGAGATATATTGTGTCCACCAGGCTAGTATTAATGCTCAGTGGAGAAACTGCCAGTGTCTTGGGATCATGGGATATTTAGATTATATGGGGCCAATTCTAGATCCAGATTTGGCAATTATCGACCTGTAAACCTGACATCAATAATGGGGAAGCTACTTTAAGGTTTAATACAGGATCATATTTAGGAATACCTAATGGTTCCAAAAAAATATTAGTAATAGTCAGCATGGATTTATGGAAGATAGGACATGCCAAACTAACCTTATTAGTTTCTATGAGGCGGTAAGTATGAATTTAGACTCCAGTAATGCAGTTGATGTGGTCTACTTGGATTTTGCAAAGGCTGTTGTGCCACACAAGAGGTTAGTGTACAAAATATAGGAAATTCGACTCTGCAAAAATATTTGCACCTGGATGGAAAACTGATTGAAGGACAGACAACAGAGGGTTGTAATACTAGTAAATTGAACTTTTTCAGGTTGGGCTAAAATTGTGAGTGGATTACGTACCTCAAGGATTAGTACGTAATCCCCTGCTTTTTAACTTATTTATTAATGACCAAGAGTTTGGCATAGAGAGAAAAGTCTCCATCTTTGCTGATGACACTAAATTGTGTTAGGTACTAAAATCAGAGCCGGATGTAATTTCTCTCCAGAAGGGCTTGGATACGTTGGAAACATTTGCAGGTAAATGGCAGATGAGGTTTAATACAGATAAATGTAAGGTTATGCATTAGAGAACCAAGAATAAATAGGTAACTTGCAAAATTAGGTCAATCCTTGATGGAGAAGGATTTAGGAGTGCTCGTAGACAGCAGGCTTAGCAATCATACCCAATGTCATACAGTTCCTACAATAGCAAATAAGATCTTATCCTGCATTAAACGAGGTATGGATGGAAGGGATGGAAGCATAATTTTTCCACTGTGCTGTATAAAGCATTAGAAAGACCAAACCTTGAATATGGAGTACAGTTTTGAGCACCACTTCATTAAAAAAAGACATTATGGAACTAGAAAAAGTACAGAGAAGTGCCAACAAATTAATAAAGGGGATGCAAAATCTGACTTATGAGGAGAGGCTAGCAAAATTAGATTTGTTTATATTAGAAAAGGGGCGATATAATAACTATTGTGGCAGGACGGCCTCGCGGCAGGGTCAGTAAGATGCTAGACGCTGTGTAAAGCTTTAACTGTAGTGGTTTATTGACCACAAACAAATAAACATAATGGGTACTGTCCTTTTAAATCATAATAAAACAAAGGAAATTAACACCTATTCCCTTTAGGGAAAGCTAACTACACCACAGCTTTCGCCCTAACTAACTGCCTGGCCAGCTAAGCTGGTACCCAAGCCAAAACATGCCCTGGTATGTGGAACAAAGTAACACAGTCTCTGCACAGAACAATAAAGTGTTTTTGCTTATCTGTCAGTCCTTGTCCTTATCCTGGGTGTGATTCCCAGCTGGACCCCACAGGCCTGCTTCTTTCAGTTCTAGGGTCCATAATAGCCAGACGTTCCCTGACTGGGAGAACTTTCACTTCCCCTCTCTCTGTGGAGTAAAGCAGTCTCCCTGTATAGCAGCTTCCTGTGTCTTTTAAAAAACTTCATTGTTTCATTGAGTAGCCCAGCCCCTGATTAATCAGTTTTCAGCTGCTGCTCTTTCTCTGAGGAGAATAACGCTCTGAGGACTGGCTGCAGCGTCTCTCAATTCACAGTTCCAGCCTACTGAGTCAGTGACTCTGTCACACTATATACAAATATATTTGAGGTCAATAAAAGGAGCTTTCAAAATAACTATTCACCTCAAGGGCAAAAAAAACGGCAATGGGTCATCCCTTAAGGTTGGAGGAAAGGCGATTTCACCGACAACAAAGGAAAGGGTTCTTTATAGTAAGGACAGTTAAAATGTTGAATTCATTACCCATAGAGACTGTGATGGCAGATACAATAGATATCTTCAAAAAAAAGTTGGACATCTTTTTAAAAAGGATTATCATTGGATAATGTTTCACTGGGGTTTTTTGTTTGCCTTCCTCTGAATCAATATACTGGTTAAACAAATATAAGAATATATTTGTTGTCAAAGTTTAACATAGGCTGAACATGATAGACATCTGTTTTTTCAACCTCATCTACTATGTAACTATGTAATATGCAAATAAAAAAAAACAACAACTCCCGGTTCAGGTGATATTAAGCCCCCACACCTCCCACACACAAAAAACAAGCACAATGGACGGATGCTTTAATGTACTGTAATTGTCTAATGTTATGTTACAATTTCTTTACTGTTATGGTTTTGAAAAGTTTGATGATTGGGGTATCTGCTCTTTTTGGGGGTTCATTTACCTTGAGAGTCTTATTGTGATTTACGTGAGGCCACTGTTTTTGGGGATTACTTGCCTGTGGCATTTTGACTCTCATTATTTGTAAGTCTTGACATAGCATATATTGCCTTTTATCTACTAAAAAGCTTGTAGGTCCACTCCTTATGTTGAAAACCAAATTTGAAATATTGTATACAAAATTGAGAAGTATAGCTACTTCTAAAAGACAAAGGGGGCTATGCACTAAGCTCCGAGCTTTCGCGCCGGCCTGAAAAAAATTAGCACGTCCGATAAAAAATAAAGCCGGCAGCGCGATTCACTAAGGCCCTCAGCCCATTTTTTATCAGACGTGCTCAAAACTGGCTTATCGTGCGTGCAATGTATTTCCCCCCTGCTATCGCACTTAAAGTTCCCGTACGCTAGCTGATTGAAAAAAAAGCCGCTTGTAACATTTGCATGGAGATTTGCCATCTCCATGCAAGGCTGTTACAGGCGATCGTACAATAAATAAATACATTTTAATTATAGTGTACATGAGCAAGGGGTCTCCGGAGCTGATCCGCGTTGGTTTCAGGTCCGAGGACCCCTACTTCAGGAGATACAGGCCCCGTTATGGGGTGCTGGTATCCCCTGCAGAATTTCAATGTCCCGGTCACGTGACACAGACGCTTGAAGGTGCAGGGGATACCGGCACCCCATAATGGGGCCTGTATCTCCTGAAGTAGGGGGTCCTCTGACCTGAAACCAACGCGGGTCAGCTCCGGAGACCCCCTGCACATCTACACTATAATTAAAATGTATATTTAAAAAAGAATTAACAAACATCAATACACGACCCCTCTCTCGCCCTCCTCCCTAACACATACAGTACAATAATGTGCAAAATTACTATTATCCAGATATGTATTTATTTGTCTTTTAATGTTTACATTCATTAATGTTCTTGTAATTAATTGGTTTGATTGGTTAGTGTTACTATTCATTTTGAGTTGTTTTAGGAATTAATTGGTTTGATTGGTTAATGGTTTAATTAAATAATTGTTGATGTTGTTACTGCTTGTATTGATTGGATTAGCTGGCTGCTGTTTTTATTGACTTTATTTAAGTATGCTAATGCAGTGTTTAATAATGGGCAAATAATCTATTATCCATATCTGGATAATAGTTATTTTGCACATTATTGTACTGTATGTGTTAGGGAGGAGTATTTAGTTTGAAATATTGTTTAGTATTTTTGTTGGCACAACATTGGTACCGCAGGCCCGCGGGTACCCCGGGACTCCCGTGGGGACCCTGGGACGGCCGCGGGATCAGCCGGGGACACCCGCGCGCCCCCGGCCTCCCTCGGTGACCACTGCGGGGTCAGCCGGGGACACCCGCCGGCCTGTTGTATTGGTTTTGCGCCTGCAAAAAGGTAAACAAAGAATTTTTTCTAAGTCCAGCTTTTTTTATCACCTGCCTTTAGCTGGTGAGCTTTATTCAGCGCAACTTTCACGTACGATCAGTTTGCGTTGCTTAGTGAATCCCGCAGAAGGGCAGGATTCAGCGCAAACAGCTGATCGTACGATCAAAGTTGGACTTTGAAAAAATTTCAAGAAAAAGCCCGTTTTACAGCACAAAGTGCCTATTTGCGCGGCTTAGTGCAAATTCATATAAATACACATTACAAATAGACAAACTCAGCTATTTCAAAACTGCTAAACAGTAGAGATGGCTGACCAGGAGTGCTGTTCTGGACTGCTCCTGGTCCTGCTGCTGATGCTGGGAGGAGCAGCGATCAGAAATGTATGGATGAGAAGCTCGAAATTGTTACTAATAGGGTGGTGGATAACCACTCCAAATGATTATTTTTCTTTGCTCACGAGCTTTGCTCACACAGCACTGCAGAGAAGAAAAGAATTGGGGGTGGGGGGAGGGCATCCTGGAACACCTCAATGCCCTGGGAATGCCATCCACTTAATTGATATGCTGAAGAAGTGCTAGGCAGACAGCAAAAGAAAAGAGCTGGCAGACCGTGCTGCACAGACACGCAAGAAAAGAGGGGGACCACCGGTCAATGATAAAATCTTTTTATCTGTCGTCGGCTGGTCGCATTGAGGACAACTCTTGAGGTGGATGCTGCTCTTCCTTATTCATGATATTCAATAGATGTCCTAGCATTTTACCTTCTCGGTATCCGTCATCCTGATCAGATTCCTAATTTCTGTCCTGTCCACAGTGACTTGGTACGTTTCTCCCAGGACCCTGTCCTCGGTTTAGTCTATCACTTCTCCTAGGTTGACTAGCTACTCTTGGAATACTTTATTTCTCTGAACATCCCAGACACTAATATAGTGGCAGGAGAGGATTTATATGCAGGTTCTTCTTTGGCCCACTACCTTTTTCGGGCCTTACTCGAAATACTGGAAGGCCTTTTATTTTTCTACTACCATATAAGGCACTGGTTTCCAGCAATTCGCTATTTTGTGTTTACTGGGTATGCCCAGATTCTGAATGAGGACTCTATCATGCACTTGTAGCTCTTGCCCGTGCACTCTTTTTTCATAACTGCGTTTATTTATTTTTTTCCCCAACTGCTTAAGGCATAGTACCTAGAATAGGGCTCCACATGACTGGTTAATTTCCAGATATATCACGTGATAAGGCAGCACTCACCCCATATACTGCCTAGTTATGCATAAGTACATAGGATATAGGGGTATTAATGTGTGCACATGAACATAAGTGGTCACGTAGGACCATAAACAGGACTGTGAAAACACCAAATACAAGCCGTCTGATCAGGAGATTTCAGGAAGGTGACGCCCTACCAACCAATGTACGTTTCGTGTGTTATGACGCACTTCACCCCTCCCTGATAATAATGAACCTGCTATGTATCTTAATTTTTTTCTTTCTCCTGGCCTCATGGAGATGTTACTCCCTCTATCCACTACAAACCCCTCCCTCCTGGCCCACACCCAAAATCACCATACACCCTGGACTACTCAAAAGCCTTGCACTAGCTACTGAATGTTGGTGGAGAACTCTAAAAACCAGCACACCAACCACCTCTCACTCAAATGGCAAACATCACAAATTTACAACTTGCAAACAACTACCCAAATTTCTACTCATACTATTACTCTCTTTAGCAGGTGATATTGAACCTAATTTAGGTCCTCCCATTTCTGCTCTGTCCCATACCCCTGAGAATTCCACCTTTAAATTCCAAAAAGGGCTATCTGTCGCCCATATAAATATCCGGAGCCTGCTGCCCAAACAGGACGAACTAAGGGCATGGTGCCTTATGCATAAACCCAAAGCCATCGTTCTTACAGAAACATGGCTAACCCCTGAAACCCCCGATGCAAATATTGCCATTCAGGGATACTCCATTTCTTGGAGCGATAGGTCAAAGAGAGGAGGAGGGGTGTTATTTTATATTGCAGGCACCTTACAATTCACACTGTTAAATTGCCTCCCAAGCCCACTCTCTTTTGAGGCAAACTTAGTTGGCAAAATCTGCCTCCCCTTTTCTAAGCCCATCTTGCTTGCTGGCATCTACTGCCCCCCTAAAGCCCCTCTACAATCCCTGACTGATATTACCCAGTTTCTTGGCTCCATATCCTCTCTGAATGAGAAGAGTGAGCTGCTAGTTCTTGGGGATTTCAACTTCAATTGGCTTGAGCCTAAAACCCACAAAATCCAGATACAAATCAAATCGCTTAACCTATCGCAACTCATTTCTCAACCCACACGGACAACCTGCAATCGCACAACCATTGCTGGATTCTCTCCTCAAACCCCAGCAGAATCCAATCCTCTGGCATCCTTCCTGATATTTTCAGTGACCATGCAATAGTGTACTGTGTAAGGAAAATTAAACCGCCCCATTCAAGCCCTAAAGTTCTCCTCACTAGAACATTTAGAAACTTTAACCCACAACAGTTTCTGGATGACCTTACCAACTGCCCATGGCACAGAATTGATTTAATTCCCGACCCTGATTCTGCGCTCGACTATTTCCAATCCGAGTTCTTTAAACTCTGCGATTCCCATGCTCCACTACACAAAATAAGGGTACGGGGGGCCCACCATCCATGGGTTACAACTAACCTTATAGCACTCTACCAGTTCAGGGATACCTTGTGGAAAATCTACAAAGTAACTGGCACTACCAAGGATCTCAATCACTACAGATGCCTGCGGAACATGTGCACAAGGCAAACAAGGCACGCAAAGCACAATATTACTCTGACAATCTCCACCAGAATACATCAAACCCAGCTAACTTCTGGAAGGTTATCAACAATATATTCCAGCCTTCTAACCATCAACAACCAAGTAATATCACTAAGGGGGATATTACTCTGACAAACCCCACTGACATTGCAAATGCATTCAATATTACTTTGTAGGGTGTGCCACTAACTTATTAGTGAAACGCAGCCCAAACTACAAACCTGAATATCATCCTGGGAGTACCCACATAGCCCCACCCCCTCCTAACACTGCCCACAATTTTCAATTTGGCCCAGTATCCAAAGAGGAGATTACACAAGCGCTCCTCAAATTAAAACTAAGCAGCCAATGTGGACCTGACTTAATACAATCTAGTTTCCTACGACTTGGTGCCCCAGCCATTGACAAACCAATTGCTTCCATAGTCAACTCTATCCTGTCTGCAGGCCATATCTCTAAGCCCTGGAAAACTGCCAGAGTTGTCCCAATCTTCAAAAGTGGGGACAAAAACACTGTCTCAAACTACAGGCCAATCACACTTCTCCCAATTCTATCCAAAGTCATGGAAAAATGTGTCCACTCCCAATTAAGCGATTACTATACCAATACAAATTTCCCTTGCCAATTTCAATCTGGCTTTTGCCCCAAACACTCCACCATAACTACCCTGCTAAAAGTTTGCAATGAAATCCAGTGTGGAATGGAACGGGGACAACTCACTGGTGCAGTATTCCTAGATTTTGCAAAGGCTTTTGATACTGTTGATCATGCTATCCTGCTTAACAAACTCCAGAGCTCTGGAATAGGGAATCATGCTTTAAACTGGTTTTAGTCCTACCTATCAGGTAGATCCCAACATGTGTCCATCTCAGGCTCTAACTCCAACCCCCTGGATATCACCTGTGGTGTCCCGCAAGGCTCTGTTCTGGGGCACCTACTTTTCTCAGTATTCATCAATGATCCTCCCACAGCTTGCAAGGAAGCCTCAGTACACATGTATGCAGATGACACAATCCTATATGCACACAGCCATAGCCTCTCTGACCTTCAACACATACTTCAGTCTGACGTTTAAGACTCGAAAACTGGATTTCCCACAACAAACTGTTTTTAAACACTGACAAGACTGTAACAATGGTATTTGGGACCAAGAATATATTTTTAAAGCTTCCAGCGACTAAGCTCCAGATTAGAACCAACGCTAACACCACCCTAACACCTGTCACTAGTTTTAAATACCTTGGCATATGGTTTGACTCCCACTTAACATTCGGGATGCACATTGATACCCTGACAACCAAGACCTATGCCAAACTAGGGGTACTTTACAGGAAGAAATCCTCCCTAAGTCTCCTGGTCAGAAAGCGTATCGCACAGCAGATGCTAATGCCAATTATTGACTATGGAGACATAGTATATGGCTCGGCACCTCAAACCCACCTTAGCAAACTTGACACCCTCTACAATTCAATTTGTCGTTTTGTTCTCCAATGCAACTACAACACACATCACTGCGAAATGCTCAAAGAACTAGATTGGTCATCACTCGAGTCTAGGCGCAAAGTTCACCTTTCCTGTCTTGCCTTCAAATTCTTTATGGGCAAGCTACCCAGCTATCTGAACAAGCTCCTCACCCCTACCACATGCAGCATTTATCATCTGAGATCAGACTCCAAAAGATTGTTCATGGTCCCAAGGCTCAACAAAGTATCCGGCCGTTCCTCCTTCTCTTATCGTGCACCCCAAAACTGGAACAAGAATGTTCGTGGTTTGTAGGTGGTCACTGCAACAGGAACTCAGCCGCAAACGTGGATGATTAAAAACAGCTTTATTAAACTAGAATGCTGCGCATCACAGAGAACCAGAGAACCAGAGAACCACTCTGACGCGTTCCACACAGGAACGAAACGCGTCAAAGTGGTTCTCTGTGATGCGCAGCATTCTAGTTTAATAAAGCTGTTTTTAATCATCCACGTTTGCGGCTGAGTTCCTGTTGCAGTGACCACCTACAAACCACGAACATTCTTTTACTTCATTCCTTGGTGGAGCACGCAGGCTTCTACACAGAGCTGGGAGCTGGTCTTTACTTTCCCTTTCCTGATGACTGCGTCTGGATCCGCCCCTTGCATTTGTTCCAGGGATACCCAGGATCGCTGATTTGGCGGCGCATGTCACATCCATCCACAGCATAGCTGTCGGCCCTCAGGGATGACGTCACATACCAGCGCGACGCCCGAGGAGACGGGACCAGCCAGGCACGGGCAGTGAACACACCGGGTTGGGCCAGGGCAGCAGGTGACAGTATCGTGAGTACACGGGAGGGGTAGCTTATGGTTGCCTCTCTCCCTGTCTCTAACTATTCCCTGTGCAACAGCCCCCCACCCAGGTCTTATTCTCTTATCTTGCCGTATGCTTTGGCTGCCGGTTCCCCTCATACAGGATCTTTATGCCTGTGTAGCGGCCATCCTTGTTCTCACATATGTCAGAGACTGCTTTCATAGCACACCCAGATTTACCCGTGGATTTTTTGGAGCACCGGACAATACGGGGTTCATTCCCCCACAACCACCAAAACTGGAACAACCTACCAGAGACTCTCACATCCACCACCAGTTTAAATTCTTTCAAATCTAAGGCTGTCTCACATTTTAATCTGGTCTGTAACTGTTTCATAAGCCTGTAACAGGGGATTTGTCCCTGTTCAAAAAGGTGTCTCTAATCCAGCAGTGTGGTGGTTAACTGCTGGGAGTCAATTAACCAACACCATCTGGCTGATTAGAGGTTGGTTAGAAAAGCCTGCCTTTGAGACAGGAAGAGAGATTCCTTAGTCCACAACTGGGCTGATCAAGGAAATTCCATTTTGGACAAATGCTCAATAGATCTAATGAAGTTAATAATTGTACAACTTCAGAAGCATCTTAAAAATCAAGATGATGAAACTGAAGAGGTAAAACTAAATTTAGGTCCATTAGAAAATATTAAAGATTTTAACACTAGAGGCATGGATTTACAAAATACTATTGATGTACTAAAGGAAGATATTATTTTAATTAAATCAAAAAAATTCAAGAGAGATCAACACGATTATGACACTGGCATGGAGAGAAGTTGGAATAAAAACAAAAATAAATCTGATTCCAGATTAAATAGGAGTTATCATTCGGATGTGAATAAAAGTTACCATTCAGACCATACAGATAAAAAAAAGACCATGGAGAAATATACACAGACACCTCATATAGGGGTCCATACGCTGACAACTACCCCAAAAAACATGTGGGTTTTATGTTACCTATATGGACTAGTAAGAACACTGAACATTTTCAGACAAAATCTGGAGGTAACGCCAAAGAGAAAGTTAAGAATATTGAAGCAAAACCTTCTAAGTCTAGAATAGAGGAGGAGAGAAAAGAGTTTGAGATGCGATCCGAGCACTTCCACAGACTACAATAAAGGAAAAGATTCCGCTTTTTTAGGCCTAAAGGGGTGGTCAAGTTCTTGGGAAACCAGGAACAGGTTCCAACCCCTGATGGAGAAAGACTCCCCCCTAGGACGATATAAGAAAAAGACGAATGTCAGAGGAAACGAGGGAGACGACAGAGAAAAAAAATTAGAAAAATCAACAAGTTTTAAATATAAATAAAAATATTTTTAATCTTAGTAGTAAATCTTTAACTATGAGTCAATCAAAGGTATTAGCTAAGGGCTTCAATTTTGCCCCATCTGTAGACCCAAATAAATGTAATCTCTATGTAGATTCCTAGAAATATTTAAGGACTCTAACCCTGAAAAGATTTTTTTTCTCAATAGAGACATAGAAAACAGAAATAAGCCCACTTCAATTGCACAGGGAGACACTTTAACTCCTAGAACCAATTTAGAATCAACTTTTATTCACTCCAAATTAAAACCTAAATCAAAAATGTTTCCTACATTTGCAAAGGGTAACAATATAGATGTATTCTTCCAACTTGTCACTAAGGATTTAGAAGCATTGACCAATAGAAACCACAATAAGTTTTCTAATTTATCTTTGAAGGAAAAGGAAGCTCTAGGGGACCTAGCATCCAATGAAAGTATAGTAATAAAACAAGCAGATAAAGGAGGAGGAGTGGTCGTGATGGACCAGAGTTATTATATGGGAGAAGCGGCCCGTATATTTGGAGATCCTATAGCATATAACAAATTGGGATCTAACCCCACTGATATATTTGAAAAAGAACTGAACCAGTTATTAGAAGAAGGTAGGAAAATGGAAATATTGGATGAAAATTAATTTAAATTTTTGACCATTGATAATCCTAAATTTCCTATATTTTATTTCCTACCCAAGGTTCATAAAGATAGATTAAATCCTCCTGGAAGGCCATCATATCGGGCATAGGTTACATGACATCCAATTTATCCGAATTTATAGACAGCTTCTTACAAGATCCAGTGAAGAGTCAAAAGTCACATCTTAAAGATACTAATGACATCTTACTTCTTTTAGATAATATTATATGGGAAGAAAACTACTATGTAGTTACCACAGACGTAACGGCTGTATATACGTCCATCAAACATGAAGATGGATGTAGGGCAGTTTCAAAGATTTTGGAAAACAGTGGCAACATGCACAAATCACAAATAGATTTTTTAATTAATTGCATTGAGTTTATTCTCAAAAGGAATTTTTTCTGGTTCAACAGGGATTTTTTTCTGCTACTGTGTGGGACGGCCATGGGGTCCGGTTTGCGCCAAGCTACGCCAACCTCTTCATGAGCGTCTGGGAAGAAGAACACATATGGTCCTGGGAGGGGTTTGGCGCAAACCTGGCCACATGGCGTCGGTATATAGACGATATCATTTTCATTTGGAAAGGATCCAGGGACAGTTTAGATTACTTTTTGTTTATTTGGACTCCAATTCAGTTAATCTCAAATTCACCTCCAATATAAGTAATACCACTATAAAATTCTTAGACTTAACCATCTACATTGAAGAGGGTAAGATTAAAACTTGTAACTATTTCAAAGAGGTAGATTGCAATAATCTAATATTGCAATCAAGTTGCCACCATAAAAACTGGATAAATAATATTCCTTATGGCCAGTATAGAAGACTAAAACATAATTGTACTGATGATAAGGTTTTCTTACAATAATCTAGTATTTTAACTAATACATTTAAAGAAAGGAATTACAAAAGAGAGAATATAGATGTAGCCCTAAATAAAACAATATCTTTATCACAAAACCAAATTTTGACTCCCAAAAATAAACACGAGAATAGGAATATAGAAATACACTTTATTACTCAATACAACAAGGAGGCGGGTAATATCAAACACATATTGAATAAATATTGGTATATATAGAAGAATGACCCCATACTGGGCGATCATATTCCTAATACTGCACAAGTCCTCTTCAGGAAGGCTCCAAACATCAAAGGAAGGATAGCCCCACGTGTCCTGAAAACAAAGAAAAAGACTATTATCCTGGGATGGCTAAACCTTCCTAAAGGCTTCTTCATTTGCAATAAATGTACTACATGCACATCTGGTGATGCTTCAGGGGACAATTTTAGATCTAATGTTACAGGACAAAATTATAAAATTAATAGACATATCAATTGCAAAACCAGATTTGTAGTATACCTCTTGGAATGCCTTTGCGTATTACAATATGTGGAAAAAACTATAAACCTCTGCGCACTAGAGTTCTAGAACATATAGGAAACATAAAAAGAAAATTGACCACACAGTGTGTCAAAACACTTCCTGATGTTCCATAATGCAGATCTCTCAGGTCTGAAATACAAATGGATAGAGCAAGTGTTACCCCACTGGAGGGGTGGAGATCGGAATATAGACTTAATTAAAAGGGAATCTTTTTGTATTCACAAATTAAGTACTCTATCTCCTGCTGGTCTGAATGTAGACTTTGATCTTAGTGCATTTATTTAGTGTGATCTCCTGCTTTGTGTGATATGGATTATGTAACATTGATCTAATCTCATTTTCTCTCTGTTCTCATTTTGGTCTTTTCAGATTCATTTCACTACTCGCATTAGTATATAACTCCTATGAGTTTTAGTATAGAATTATCTGAATTGTTACATAACATTAAGGTATTGAATTAATCTTACTTTAATTTTAATTTTATTATGTCTTCACAGACTTATTTAATTATCTTAGTCTCTAGCTCTTATGAGTTTTAATGTAAGATTTCATCTATTGTATGGTGTTTAATAAATTATTTTTGGGGTTCTCTGCATGTCTTGCATTGAATCAATTACTATCATTTATATTTTTGCTCACATGTTGCTTGTGTAAATCATATTGTAATGATACAATTAAGTATACATTGTGTTTAGTTTTACATGATCAGCTGTTGTATATACCAGGAGACTAAGCTGTTCATTCTGCCCCTTCCGATTGGTTATATAATCATCCAATGAGAAGGTTAGACTGGCTATTTAAAGCTATCATGAATGATCCAATACACTCCCGAGGAAACCTGTGACGAGGTGAAACGCATTGAGTGTACTAGAGAAGAGGTAGTTGGAGGTGAGACAGCGCGACTTGCCCACCTGCCGATCCGCCCCAGCCCCATCTGGAGATTCCATTGTGAGATACGAGGACGGATGAAGTCAGCCTGAAAGCGCGTGTAGCAACTGCAGCTGCTGGTGTCGATCTTGACATCAATATGCTTAACTTAAGCTAACACCAGGTGAGTGTATTCTATCTTTAACTTACCACTGATAAAAATGTCAGTATCAGTCTGTGCTATGTTCCGTTTCATCATTATATTCCACTAAGGTTCCTGTACATGCTGTCCCCTTATCTGCTAATTAGAAGGATAATGCTGCACTCCCCAAAAGTAATAAAATAACACAAATACCGGTCAGTGCTCCTGGTCCAGGAATCTCTGCTTGGTACCCCCAATGACTTGTATGTAAGGAAAGACCTAGGCACTACGGGTTTCTGCTAGAAAAGTGATTTCATGATAGCCATAGCCCCTTATCTGCTGACACGTTTGGGTATTACAGAGCAAAGAAACCTTGATATACACGTATATATCAGAAAATTGTGAGTACAAATTTCATGGGTCTTGGAAGGGATCTATTTAAGATCTTTACTATAGAGACATATTGCACTATTTTTTGCTGTGTTTTTCTTTTATATATCTGGCGCTCCCTGAATCTCTTGGATAGCTGCAGGCTTTAACAGGTTAAATCTGTGGGCTTTTGACCCCCCTTGTGCTCCTCTCTGATGGGCAGGCGTAAGGTGGTGACTTGTGGTCTGTGTAAGCCTCTCAGTGATAGGTATAGACTATGAACCCATCCATCCTGTTTTCCAAATGAGAGGCAGAGCCAAAACTATCAGTCCTGTTCCTGCTCTGGAAGAGAGAGGAAGCAGAGGGATATGAGTCTCTCCCGTTGTGGGATGAGCAGGCCCACCCTCAGCCTTGTGGCTGAGGGAACATCAGACCAATGAAGATGACCATATACCATGAGGGTCAAGCACCATCTAGAGGTGGGAACCCTGTGAACCCTTGCACCATCAAAAGCCTGTCCTGATCTCCATATCATCGCAGATCAGCTCAGAACTCCTGAACCTACAGGTAGGCCTCAGCACCACATGGTACCAATAGAGTGGATCTCCCAGGGGGTGGGAGGAAACAGTGCTATATATATGTTGTTGTAGATTTTGGTGTTTATATGAGCAAACTGGGTATCTGTGTGTTTAATTTATTTCCTTGTAAGTAAGGATAGGGGCTTGTGGCCTATTATACCTTTGAACATATCTTAAGAGGTCTGTGTTTGTCCTCTTTTTGTTTTCTGCAAATATAAATTTTACATCTTATTTGCATATTCCAGGTGATGGCAGTGTATAAATATGATTGCAATTGAGTAAGATGTTAATATTAACTCATTGTAGGTAGCTTTGCGGAGGAGAAGGGTGAGTAGGCTAGAGTAGCCGTGCGTATTAACCCTGATTGCATATCTAAGTCACATGCTCACTTGTATGCTGTTTGTGACAATTGCTATATTGGGATGGATTTAGAGGAGATATTGTCCATTTGAGGGACCTCTGCAAAGTGAAAAGTGGGACCACTAGCGAACGGAGTATTAACCCTTGTCCCGTATGCAGGTCACGTGCACTCAGGTGGCCCATACATGACAGCCATGCTGCCAAAACTCTAACTCTGGCTTTTCGGCTCATGGAAAGCTTCCATGGGGCCGAGGAGAAGGCCTAAATGTCTTGGGCCCGATGACAGAATTATTTAAACAGTTTAGGGATGTATTTTCTGATCTCCCAGGGCAAACAAATTTAGTGTCACACAGGAAAGAGACAGAACCTGGTGTGAAAGTACGATTCCGCCCCTACCGGTCGCTAGTAAGCCTTAAAGCCCTGGTAGAAGTTCAAGAAATGCTAAATCTGGGCGTGTGTAAGAGATGTGTGCAGAGGTACATTTAATGGAGACCGATTAGGGTGAAATTATATCTTGGCTTCTCACATCAGGCTTTTCTAAAAGTCCTAATCAGTCAGGTGGAGTCTGGTTGATTGCCTGTGTGCAATTAACCAGCACACTGCTGGATTTAGAGGCAGTTTCTCTCAAACAGTTACAGCGTGATCGAGGAATCATGCAGCGAATCATGTAGTTCGATAGTAATGGTTCTTAAAACAGATGGAAAGGTGAGGTTTTATGTGGACCTCCGAAAGGTCAATGCGGTATCCAGGTTTGATGTATACCTAATGCCAAGGGTGGACAAACTGCTAGATTCCCTTGGAATGGAAGAGTACATATCTATGCTTGACCTCACAAAAGGACACTGGCAAATTACTTTGGAGGAAGAATAGAAACCCAAAACTGCCTTTGTCACTTCCGTGTTTTGTATCAATTTGTGACAATGCCATTCGGTCTTCATGGAGCCTGGGCCATCTTCTGGGGGCCCATGGACAGAGTGCTATGACCTCATAGGGCTTATTCTGCAGTCTAGATGACACCGTTATCTATAGTAAGTACTGGCGAGTCCATCTAAACAGGCTTAGATCTGTCCTCAAATCCTTAAGAGAGGCAGGGCTTACCGCCAACCCTTGGGGGTGGATTAGTAAGGCCACTAGCTAGTAAGACAGCTGCCCTGAAGGAAGGCCCAATTCCACGGATAAAAACACAAGTTCACTCCCTGTTATTACTAACGCTTTAGCCCAAATTACTTAGCAATTACAACACCCCTAACAGACCTCACAAAAATGTGTGCCTCTGTCCAAGTGGTATGGTCTAGAGAGTGCCAGCAAGCCTTCTAGGAGGTAAAAAGGTATCTATCTGAGTTTCCGGCTCTTAGAAGTCCAGATTTTAATAGGCTCTTTTCCATACAGACCGATGTCTCAGAGATAAGACATGGGGCAGTTCTGTCACAACAATTTGAGGGCGTAGAACACCCAATCCTTTTCCTGAATCGTAAATTATTTCTGAGGGAAATCAACTACTCAGTGATTGAAAAGGAATGCCTAGCAGTGAAGTGGGCGATTGAGGCCTTAAGACATTACCTGGCAGGAGTCCATTTTACCCTGGTGATGGATCACGCTCCCCTAAAGTGTTTAAATTCAATGAAACACTCCAATGCTAGACTAATCAGGTGTATATGGCCCTCCAGCACTTCTCGTTTGAGATTCAGCACAAGCCTGGGAAGGAAAACACACCAATTTGCTGTCTCGACAATGGGTGGAGGGTCGGGCTTCAGCCGTGTGAGGCCATAGCCACATACAAACAGGAGAAATGTAACAAGATGGATGCACTATTCCAATTTTAGGAATGGGAGGCCTATATTTATTGGTTGAGCACAGCACTGAGCAGGCTAAATCTCAATCAGAGAACAGGCTGACTTGATTAGCCTGCTCACCTGGCTCATTAAAGTGTCTTAAGTCTGTAGCTCTCATTGCTCTAGCCCTGACTGAACCAGACAGACGCTGGAGCTCTGGAGGGAGAGAAGACTGCAATACACTCTGTTACAATTGAAACACTTACAGTACTTTTTGCTCATTGTATTTCCTCGACTTGAACTGCCCTCCCTGGGAAAAGGGAAGGGCCCTACTAAATGACTTATTTTTCATTTATTTTTATGCTGAAGCTCTGTTATTTTAGGCCTTTTTGTGGCTGAATAAAAAGCCTACTCAGATCACCCACGTATCTTTGCAGTCTAACCCTGTTTTGTTTTAGGTTCTATTATGTCTTATCCACAGCTGCATCTACATCTGCGTTGCCCCAAAGGTGGACGCCTGAAAGGGATCCACAAGAGCTGTTCCCCTCTGAATGCTAAGGGTTAATATCTTCATTAGCTTACTGCCATTTGTTTCGTCAACTCTGCCCACTGGAATGTTAATAACCCAGGAGGACAAAGGACTTTGAAAACACAGCTGCATTCAATCTGAATCCCTTCAGTCTGCATCTGAATCGCACCAAAGGCAGACAGCCTTTGGCGCAGCCGAAGGACAGCCTTTAGCACAGCCGAAGTGCAGAAAAAGGGTTTGAGCCATTAGCTGCCTTTCGGTGATGTTTGGTAATGTTAAAGCTGCTCTATTTCAATCTGAAAGTCACCAGCCCTTTTATCCCCTGTACCCAATTTCCCAACTCCAACTGTCCATGAAACGTCTGTGAATTGACTGCATAACCTCTGTTCATTTAATGTAACTGTAAGAGACGTGTTCAGAGGTATGCAATGGAGACTGTTTTAAGGTGAAATTAAAATAAGGCTTTATTGCGCCTGTTGCTTTAAACACAGCAAACATGTAAATCAGCAAACAAAATCTGCTCCACTCTGGAGTATATTTACACTTGTGATCCAGTTCTCTCTAACTACATGGTTAGCCCAGCGATTCACCAGCCCAAATCATAGAGACATTCATATACTTATATAGACATAGATAATAGTCTTAAAGAAAAGTCTTATCTGTTAGCTGGGTTGCTGTAGGGGAAGGCTTCTTTGTTCTCCTGGTGTCCACACCCGTGTATGATAAGGCAATGTCAGGCTCCAGGTATAGAAGTATTATCCCCTGTGTCTTGTTGTCAGCTTGCCGCTCAAGAAATCTGTCCTTCCTTGGTTCAGCCCAGTTGAAGACTAAGGAATTCTCCTCTGTCTGTCTCCTTGTTCAGCTCACATGTGTGCTCAGAAGTCTCTCTTCCTGTCTCAGAGGCAGGCTTTTTCTAACACCTGTAATCAGCCAGGTGGTGTTAGTTAATTGCCTACCAGCAGTTAACCACCACACTGCTGGATTAGAGGCACATTTGTGAACAGGGATAAGTCCCCTGTTACATACCTCCCCTGTTTGGGGGAAGCTCGGGCTTGCCACGGCCAAAGCCCATCCTTCCACTCTAATTCGAGTGGATGGAGGAAGAGAACCCTCAGTCCCGCTGGGATTGGAGCCCTTTCTCCAGTTTATTCGTGTCTCCTCCCGAAGGTGCTTGAGATCAGCACTCCTCAGTCGCTTGAGGACTTTTTCCAAGAATAGTCTTTTTACTGCATGCGCGGTCATGAGATTTCCCTTGCGTCGGGTGCTCTTCTTATAGTAGGCAGACTGTATGGCAACAGTTGCAGAGTGTTTAAGAATAGCCCTTTGAGTTTTCCGCTCTTGAAGCTGTCTCTCTGCACTTTTTCCACTCAATGGAGTTGCTAGTTTAGCTTCTTTGGGATTGAGTTGCAATTCCATATCCACTTCCAGAGAATGTCCCATCTTTTCAGCTTCATCAGCTAAGGATTCTTCTGGTTTTGATTCTGCATGTATACCTTTTTTTGTTTTTCCTGTTCAGTGGCTGAAGGTTTAGCTAGTGCTTGTTTAGGTGGTTCAGTCTTTGCTACCTTGTTTTTTAGGTGAACGGTGTTCCCAGCTCTCACTGTACCCTTTTTCCTTTGGGTTTTTGTGCCTGTGGGATACTGATGCTTGGTCAGGGTCAATACTTGTCCTTGTAGTACTGTAATCTCATCCGTGAGAGATCCCTGTTTTTTTAGTGCGTCTTGCAAGTCTCTTCTCAGGGAATTTATCTGCGCACTTTGCTTTCTCTGAGCTTGCTTCCACATTTTCATTGTATTGTGAAGCACTGTGAATTTCTTTGCTTGGGCCACAGTTACTTGTCTCAGTTTCTGGACCTTCTTGTGCTCCCTCTTGTGCCGAGACACCTGGGCTCTAAGCTTGGTCTCTAGCAATGCTTTGTTGATGCTCAGGGTAGCCTTCAGTTTCTCATGCTGCTTTGCAGGGACATACTGGGTAATCAGACGTTCCTGCAGCACTTTTATTTCTTTTTCAGCCTGCAGATTGTATTCCTGCAGAGTTTACTGCTTCTCCTCAGCATTCTGGAGGTGCGTACTCAGACCTTGCAGTTGGTTCTGCAGTCGGTGCTCTGCTTCAAACTTCCTTTTCCAAAAGTTTATTTATTTCTTTAAGCTCGTGCAGCTTTTCATTTTTTCCCTTGACATGGTCTGTCAAATGAGAATTCTCTTCTTTCAGTCTTCAATTTTCTCTTTTTGCAGTCTCTGTAATTTTCTTTTCAAGACCTCCATGTAGTCCTCCTTCCATTTACGCACATCTGCTTTGAGAATGACAGTCTCCTGGCATGAGATTTCCTTCTCTAGGTTGAGGGTCTGAAGCTCCTTCTGAGAAACTTTGAGATCTGTATTAAGATTGACAATAGTTTCTTAAGAATTGTCCAGCTCCTCAGCGAGACTGTGAAGTTCCTTTCTGGAGACTTCCAGTTTTGTGTGGCCGCTGTTGATCTCATGCTGTGAGGCATCCAGTGCTGCACGAAGACTGTGAACATCTTGATGAAAGACTGTAATCTCCTTCAGTGCCTCCTCATACTTCCGCTTCAGCTTAGCCATTATTTTATCAGATTGGCTAAGCTTTTCATCCATGGCGGTAATAGTAGCGTTTGCAGTATCTAGCTCAGTCTTGAGATCGTTCAATTCTGTCCTGGCCAACGAGTACATCGTGAGCACATTCTTCTGCAGCTCCACGTTATTTTTCAGTAGCTCTGCGTAACCATCTTTCTTCAGTTTCAATTGTTCCCAGAGCAGATCACAGTCACGCCTGGCAATTTTCAGGGCATCTTCAGGGCTGGTCAAGGGATCGTCACTCACTGATACCCGCTCCGCTTCCCTGGGATGGTTGATTGAGGGTTCCTCACTGTTGGCACCGGACAGACACTTCTTTGGGTTACCCGACTATTGCCTTGGGCCCTCTGGATATTTGGTCATTCGCATGACGAATCCTACATTTTCTCAAGGCTGCAGGGCATCTCGGTCCCCCTTTTTCTCCGCGGGATCTGCGGACGTATCTGTTCCTTCCATGGTACGTGAAGAACCACTTTTCTTTTTCTTTTTCGCCTTTTTATTTTGGATGACTCCGTCCCCTTAGGGATACTGGGGTCTCCATCTTCATTTGAAATTTTAGCAGCTTCACTGGATCCTGATGCTTTTCTTGCAACTGTTTTAGCTGACGGAAATATTCGGTGATCCGCTGCTCCCGCTCTTTCTCCTGCTGATCATATTCGTCATCATAGGGAGCGGTCTTTTCGGTTCATACCGAGTTCAGGCACCCCCACCATTCTTGGGGTGTTTTGTGGGTGTGACTCGGTTTGGGTTCCCCGTAAGAGATGTCTTCCTCCTCATCGGACTTGAAGGGCCTCTCTTCCGTGGGGTAGGGTTCATTACAGGAACGCCGCATCTTGTCCTCCATTTTAGGGCTATAAAGTGTATTTTTCTTCCTGACCTCTGGAGGCTCTATTGCAGCTTTTGCCAGTGTATTTTCTAGAACCCCAGCTTGTGATAGTCCTACCGGTGGGCATATTTTGCTTGAAGAGGTCATAGCTCTCACAGGCATCTCCGTAGACTTTTTCTTTCCTTTAGTAAGTTTTAAAACATCAGCAGTACTGTGCACGCATTCTTTCTCATTAGGTATACTGGATGTGCAGTTGCTAAGTAAAAACTTCTATTTGCTTTACACCATTTACTTCCTAGGTGCAATCCCTCCGCTTCAGCAAAATAATGTGGTTTTCTGCTTGAGTTCAGTAATTTTCAGTCTCATCTTTGGGTATTATGGCATTCACTCTTCACACTTTGGGTGCCTGTTTTACTCCCAAGATACATAGACAGACTTTACATGTAGAAAAAAATATATTCTTTGCAGTGGAATATTTCTTTCACTCCCGGCAGGGTGACTCAACACTCAGCAATTGGCTTTGGGTTACCTTTTACACAGTTCAGCAATCCCTTTTTTACCCGGTAGGGCAATTTTACACTCAGCACTTGTTTTCTGAAAATTCCCCTGCTTCAGCACAGTCTTGCATCAATTTTCACACTTTTCTGCATATACTCCATTCACAGCTGGTAGTCCTATGCGGTGTGACAGCCTTTACTTGCAGAATCAGTACCGCTCGTGGGTCACCATCTGTATTCACTGCTTCAGCACAATTTTTTTTAAAGAAAACAATAAAAAAAGCCTAGCTCCTCTGGAGCGCTAAACTCACTTCTTGAACCCTGACTACGGCTGAAAGGCAAAGCCCCTTTTCCAACAACCATATTACACATTATTGTGATAAGCAATTAAAATTTACCTGCTTCAACACCGTCTCTCCTCTTGGGATTGGGGAAAAGAGTCAATCTGTGGTTTTGTGGCTTTCTTCAGTGCAGTGTAGATTTCCTGCCTGGATGTGTATCCCTTTAATTTTGATCTCTGCTGCAGGTGAATCTTTGTTTCTGTGCTCAGGCTTTTTGTAAGACTGTATGCAGGCAAAAGCACAAAAAATTTCACAGGCAATCTCCGGGGCCCCTTTTAACTTCAAGGCCCACCTCTCATCCCTCTTCTGACACCATATGTAAGAGACATGTTCAGAGGTATGCAATGGAGACTGTTTTAAGGTGAAATTAAAATAAGGCTTTATTGTGCCTGTTGTTTTAAACACAGCAAACATGTAAATCAGCAAACAAAATCTGCTCCACTCTGGAGTATATATACACTTGTGATCCAGTTCTCTCTAACTGCGTGGTTAGCCCAGCGATTCACCAGCCCAAATCATAGAGACATTCATATACTTAGATAGACATAGATAATAGTCTTAAAATAAAAGTCTTATCTGTTAGCTGGGTTGCTGTAGGAGAAGGCTTCTTTGTTCTCCTGGTGTCCACACCTGTGTGTGATAAGGCAATGTCAGGATCCAGGTATAGAAGTATTATCCCCTGTGTCTTGTTGTCAGCTTGCCGGTCAAGACATCTGTCCTTCCTTGGTTCAGCCCAGTTGTGGACTAAGGAATTCTCCTCTATCTGTCTCCTTGTTCAGCTCACATGTGTGCTCAGAAGTCTCTCTTCCTGTCTCAGAGGCAGGCTTTTTCTAACACCTGTAATCAGCCAGGTGGTGTTAGTTATTTGCCTACCAGCAGTTAACCACCACACTGCTGGATTAGAGGCACATTTGTGAACAGGGATAAATCCCCTGTTACAGTAACCATGTATTGTTATCATAACTCTGTGCCCAGGACATACTTGAAAACGAGAGGTAACTCTCAATATATTACTTACTGGTAAAAACATTTGATAAATAAATAAATATTATGTTTTGTTCTGTTTTGTTGGTTTCTTTCTCCCTAACAATATTGCAAATTGACTTGTAATGACCATTATCTCAGATGTCATTTTTCTAATATGCCTTTATTTTATATGTGATAATATTAGACATAACCCTATTGTCTGAATACAATTCTCCAATAAAAGGAAAAAAGGGAGAAAATAATACCTAACCCTTGTTTTTTTTCTGCATTTTCTGGTGAAGTGATTAGGGATTCAGTTTGTAAATGTTGTCCTTTATTAAATTAGTCCCTAACTAATTAAACAGTTTAATGTGATGAGCACATCAAAACTATAAATCTAAGTGGAAACTCAAATATTGATATATATAAATATATAAAGACAACACAAAAATTAAGTAGCGCTAAAGAGGATGTGAAATAACCCTAATAAATTATAAATTATAATAACATATTTAAAATATTAAAATAAATTAAAATTACCACAATTTAACCTAATAATATCTACAAACCATAACGTGATAGTGAAAAAAAAGGAAAATCCAAATTGAATGTTCCACTCAAACAAAAAATCCAGAGAGAAATATAGTCTCAATAGAAGATCCAGGGAGCGTCTTTGCAGCTTTAAGGGGAGTGGTGTAGCCAACCACTTTTGGAATCTATGAACAAAAAACAAACAAAAGCGCAAGCTCCATAGCACGTAACTGAGTAAAAAATAAGGTACATTTATTTAAAAAATCAGCAACCCATAAGAATGTGCACTTACAGGATTTCAAACAGAACCATTCGTGGGAGAGAAATCTCTATTGTGGTCATCTGCGGTGGTAGGGTGAGTCCCAGGTTTGCAGAGTGGATGTAAACAGCCCAGGTTCACCATCAATTGGCAGCAAGATATAAAGGCATCCAATGCCTGCACGTCCTTTGCTCCCTCATAAAATGATTGCTAACACTTGAAATTACTGTCAGCCGGAGCGCAGGGAAGCCAGGGACTCCAAATACACCAACACAAGCGCGATGACATCACAGCTCTACGCGTTTCGTCACACTGCGGCAACTTCGTCAGGAGTATTGTGATTGTCAGGGACAGCCAGTTAAATAGGCTGGATCAAGTAAACCTATTTTCACATTGGTACTAAGTTTCACCACAAATCGTATAAATCTAAAATTACTATAAATATCAACATTACAATGAATAACAACAAAAAAAACATCAATAATTATGTTGTTCACATCATACAATGAAAATAGCTAAAACTAAATAATTTAATTATGTATAAACTCAACTAACACAATGACGTTAGAAAAAGCTGTCCCACTATTACCAATCTAAGTTTCATCAAATATGGAAAAAAATATATATATATACCAAATTGAAATTAAAACCTAAACCTATAATTTTAGTTTCAAAAGATAATAATAAATCACTATATTAATTAGAATCTAATAATATGAATATATAAACAACCAAATACCACTACACCATATAAAAATGAATGATAAAAAAATCTAAATAAAATTGAAAAAATATTAAAATCAACCTATTTAATTCCTTGTGTGATGAGAACAACATTCACAAAACAATCTTTACATTATATGCACTAACAAAAATTATTAGATTAATAATTCACATTAATTAACATTATATCTAATTACATATAATAACAACAATTGTTACATTAAAAAATAACTAAAATTATAAAAAGATAAAGGAAAAAACTGGATTAACTATTAAATAACACCTACTTTAGGAAATATCATATAATATAGAGGAATCCCCTCCAAAAACACAGAACCCCATCCTAGGATAGGGGGAGAGGAACCGAACTAGCAACCAGAGCAGAAAGGCAGAGAACAGCAAGGCAGGAAACTAAACCAGTGTGGTAGTATCCAAGCACTCATTAAGACCCCTGGGAGAAAGTGTACCAAGTGAGTATATCCAAAAAGACTCTCTCATACATAGTGTCTTAAATCTATCTCCCCCTAATAGGGTACTCGGAATACTCTCAATACCCATAATTACAAGTCCCTTGGGATCCTTTTGGTGTACTTGGGAAAAATGTCGAGGAACACTGTGTGCCAGCAGTCCCTTAATGATGGAACGTCTGTGTTCCAGGAATCTGACACACAGTGCTCTTTTAGTGCGACCCACATATTGCAATTGACATGGACAAGATAAAACATACACTATATATGTGGAGAGACAGTTGATTGAACTTTTTAATGTATATTCAGACTTGTTGCTAAATGAAGAGAAAGTATCCGACAGATGCAGATGTCCACACATTAGACATCTAGATCTGCCACACCTAATGTTTCCAGACACTAATTGTGAACCACTATTCTCAACTGAAGTATCACTAAGTCTACTTGGGGCCAAGATGTTCTTGATATTTAGACCCTTGCTGAAGACCAGTGGTGCCACAGTGGACAACTGACTGCTGAGGTGCGGATCTGAGAGCAACACTTTCCAGTGGCGATTGATAATTTGTCTAATTTTGTGGGAATAACCATTAAATTTTGTAATAAACTTAACCCCACAGTTGTTTGTGTTGATATCTGCCAAAGGCATGGATTGTTTCCACTGTTTGAGCTTTGATTTAGCTAACAGATCCACACGTTCAACCGACCTGACCTTCTTGAATGCCTCCTGCACCAGTGACATATCATACCCCTTATGTTTGAAATTGTCGATGAGACGACCGGCTTGCTGCTCAAACACCTGGTTGGACGAGCAATTCCTCCTCAGTCTATTAAACTGACTGAGGGGGATATTGCTTAGCCATTTGGAATAATGTGCACTTTTTGCATGTATATAGCCATTGACCGCCACATCCTTGAAATGCACCGTGTCTGGATATTCAGATTCAAATCTACTGACAATTCCAAATCTAGAAAGACAATACTAGAAGCATTAATCTGGTGGGTGAATCTGAGGCCCATATCATTGGAGTTAAAGTCGGTCAGTATCTGCTCGAGGTCACCCCCATCTCCGTCCCATATGATCAAGATGTTATCAATGTACCGGCCATAGAACACCAGACCCGCCCCCAGCCGTGCATTGGGCCAGATTTATATATATATGTAAATACAAGTGTATGCTCATCTGCATGTCTTAGGCAGGTCTGCAACCCCGCCCTTCACCATTATCACCCAGCACACAGCACTTCCACTGCAGCAAGGGACTCTGGGAAATGACATGCAAATGAGCACACAGTGCCACTTTTTGCTTCAAAAACCATTTTTAACATGGTTCCCTATAGGCTTAAGCTTGCTGCATGGTATATATATATATATATATATATATATATATATATATATACCCTGTCTTTCCCCATTATCGCCCAGCATACAGCGCTTCCACTGCAGCAAGGGATTCTGGGAAATGACATGCAAATGAGCACTCAGTGCCACCTTTTGTCTCCAGCTCGTATTACACAACCAAATCCTCAAGCCAATGCATGCTGCTTTAAACACAGCTTTTAGACAGAGGCTGGGATGAGATGCAAAGCCATTAAACCCACTCACAGACATGTTTCAACCTTGATGGGTGTGACGGTAGTTTTGAGACAGGCTATTAATAATACACACCAAATATAACTGGGTTGAACTGAACGAGACTTAGATATGATAAAATATAATTTATTCCTTGAAAAAGGTGAACACACGAGATTATACCAATAACAGACAAAATATGGACACTTACTTAAAGTTGGGAATGATGAAATAGTCAGAAATCTTGACTAGCAGTTCATACAGCAATCTTGAAAATCACAAAAGACAGGAAAGGCAATAGCCATAGGCTGAGCCTGGTTCTTATACAATTATTTCCCATTGAACACAACCTAAACCCAGCCCCTCTCATAAATCAGTGGTGAGGTTGACAGTTTTCTTCAGAGTAAAACTCCTCCCACCCAAGGACGTTTAAAAACTGCTTTTCCTATCTAAATAACATCATAACTTCAGTTTAGTAATACTTACTGGCACGCGAGACATATTAATACATTCCGGCACGCATGACGCTCCCAATGAGACTAAATATTACCGTGTAATACTAAAATTAAGAGAGATATTAATATCTGTCTCTTAGGACCTGCCAGACATCATGTGTCTGTAATCATTATTTGCGGCTCGGTCCCCCGGTTACACATATGTAACTCTTAGCATGTTCAGCCGAGGACATCTCATAATATTCTTATATTTAATAAGGTCACTCATTCTGAGATCTCCTTGCTTAACCGCACCCCTGGCCCCCATCAAGAAATCCTTTGAAGCTGGGCTGTGTGTAGTGAACATTTGTCACCGGTGCTATATTTCACACCCAATGCCCCAGCCTGGGTCCTAGCTGTCTCTACCAGCAATATGTGTTAACATACACCAACCCCCCTCTGTACTTTTCACACTCAACTTCAATCAAGCCTGTTGAAGCCCAGATATTTCTGAAAAGTACCCACACAATTGTATTTTCCTAAACTGTAGCTCATTAACCCCTTAAGCCTCCCGCATCAATCCCAGTGTATGTGTTGGTGCAACACTGGAACAGAAACAATACATTTTTACAGGGGAATATACATTAGGATGCTGAAGCAAGGTAAAAACCCATTACTGGACCCAAGTCCAGTTAACCCCTTGCTTCCCAGGTGAGAGTAGAGGGTGGCCAAATGGGGTGTAACCCCTTTAATCCCGGGCCAAATCCCCTCTCTTTTGACACCTCCCCTGCTCAATGGGTGCCTGGTGCCCCAGCTGCCTTCCCTGGCACTGGGACACCACTGGCATCCTTGAAGCACTCAATAAGTCCTGAGGGATTGGCCTGGCAAAATTGTCCTCCGGTATTGTCCAGTACATTGTCCTGGCCACAGTGGACAGTGAAGTCCAGATCCTGCCACGCTCAATAGCACTCCATTTTGACACTTATATACATATATATATATATATATTGTGGGGGCTCAGGGGTTCCCAAAAAGAGCTTGCTTGGGTTCTGTGTTTTGTTAACCCATTATCATCTGTTTCAGCTGTTGGAGGTTGGTGGCTCCTCCTTCCCAGGTTTTAAGCTCACCCCTCCCCACTTCCCTAGTTTGCAGGTCCTTTCATTCTGCTGGATATAGACCCACTGTGTTCTTTCTCCCTCCTTATAGAGGTAAATGAGAATTTTAATCCTAATAGAGGTATATTAGTATTTTATCTGATAGTGTTAGGCCTTGCGAACAGGTGTCTGCCTTGTCGTGGCTCGCAAGCTTACAACGCTTCGGCCAAAGGGTTAAACTAAATGACCCTATTTCAAGAGAATATATAAGTATTTTACTGTGTATTTCTGTCATGTTGGATGTAGCATTGGCCTTCTCTGTCGTCTGTTGTATACATATGCCACGCTCAATAGCACTCCATTTTGACACTTATATACATATATATATTTTGTGGGGGCTCAGGGGTTCCCAAAAAGAGCTTGCTGGGGTTCTGTGTTTTGTCAAGTACTGTAGTACTTTGAATGTGTCAGGTTCTTCCTTGAAGTCCTGCTCCCAGCTGCAGTTCCCCCACTCATCCACCGGGACTGCTGTTTCTCGTGAGTTCTGTCAAAGAACATTCCAGACGCTGAAACCTGATACCCTGCGCCTGTCTGATACCTCTCAGTCTGCCCTATGTAAACCTCCCCTTCCTGTCTATCACTGCATGTTATATTGGTTCCTCCAGCACCTGTGTGGTTGCTGCTGCTGCTGTGTTTGCTGTTCCCTTGTTGCTGTGCCTTTGCTATCCAGCCCTGTTCCCTTGTCCTGTCTTGTTCCTGCCTCCTCGCTGCCGACCTCTGCCCATGACCTGACTACGATACTCTGCCAATTGACTGTGACCCCCGACTGCGATACTCTGCAGCCTGCTCTGGATCCCTGCCTGTAATCTCAACTATGCTTTCTTACTGCCTGCTGTTCCTGCCACTGGGATCAACTCCTGCCATAGATCTCCTCTCAACAAAATAAACAGGCCTTATCATGATTCCCACCGGAACAGACTTGACCCAGGCCCAGCAACAACTACAGTAGGTCATGTTTTCACCCATCTTGGCCGCTTTGAAAATTAGCAGCAGGATCCAAACTTGAACTGTTGCAGAAACTGAAGTAAGGGAAGTGCACATTCACACTCAACCCGCTGTGCCTCTTCAAAATGCTCCATCTGTATACCTTCCGGAAAACTTAATGGGGAAACAACAATTCCGAGGTTTTCTCAATCAATGCACACTCCTTTCAACTACAGCTCACAGTCTATAATACGGACGAAGCCAAGGTTGGACTAATCATCACCCTGCTCAAGAATGATGCCCTTGCTTGAGTCTCCCCTATGCTGGAACTGATTAGACCATTACTAATGGACCTGGATTGGTTTATAGAAGCCTGATTTTTGATGACCAAACCGCTGTGCGACTGCTGAGTTATCTCTGACAAATCTTTGTCAAGGAAGACGCCCGGCAGCAGAGTAGACTGCTAAGTTCTGCAGATGAGTTACCGATACCAACTGGGTTGAGGACACGCAGAGATGCCCAAAAACCAAAAACAAATGCAAACACCCCAAGACTCTCTAGGGAAATGGAGGTCAAGACAATGCAAGTAAACACGTTACAAGGCTCTATTTCTTTTGGAGAAAGGAATAGACACTGTTCAGAGGATCTGTGTTGGTATTGCGAGATACTAGTATGTTTGTAAAACGGGATACTATCTCGCCAAGTGCTCGCATAAGTCCAGGCGATCCTCTTTCCAGAGTCCTAGGAGAAATGTGCTGCATGCCCTTTTCAAGACAGTTTTCTCTGCCTCTCAAGGTGTGGTTTCCTGAGAGCACAGAGAGAGGTTAACAATTCACTATCTCACATACCTCTCCTCTCAGAGTGAAGCCCTGCATAAACTCATCATTAAACACCCCCCCCCCCCCTTCTGGGGACAAGACTCACCTTGAGGAGGAGTCTTCTTCTGGGATCTATCTCGGGTGACATCTTCCCTTTTCTTCTTCTTGGCCTTCGAGTCCATCATGCCCCCAAACTTCTCTTTAGTACTTTCTGTGTTTTCCACACCATCCGACTTCTGTTGGGGTCCATGAATCTGGCTCTCCTTTGTGCAATGTACTCTCCTAAGACCATCTTCACTTCAACCAGAAACTTTTGTTTTCCCCTTTGCGGGAATTGTTTGGTATCCTAAAGCACAGAAATTCGCTACCTCTATATCAGTTTGCTGCCATGCTGTGTAGTCGTGGTTGAAGAGTATCCCCACCATGTTTAAATTCTCCCACGTTACGGCCCAGGTGACCGGGACATTTAAACAATGCAGGGAGATACAGACACCCCATAACGGGGCCTGTAAATCGGGAAGCAGGGGGTTACCTAGGCTGAAATGAATGTGGATTAGGTAATGAAGGGGTTAACCCCTCCTGCAGGCCTAACCACCAACCCTGGAGCAACTACCTTCACCCTCCACCCCTTCCCCCAATAAACCAGGTACTACATTGTCTTAGCGGCTAATGAAGCTGTTTTAATTTTATTTTAATAACACAGTATTGAAGCAAGGCGTCTCCGGAGCTGAACCGTATTCATTTCAGCTTCAGGGACCCCATGCTTCCTGAGTTACAGGCCCATTATGGGGTGTCCCAGTCACGTGGGCCGTGACGCAGGAGAATTTAAACAAGGCGGGGATAACGGGGCCTAAACTCGAGAAGCAGGGGGTCCACGTGGCTGAAATTGCAGTTCAGCTCAGGAAACCCCCTGCTTCAATACTGTGTTATTAAAATAAAATCTGCATGATCATATATTAGAGGCGCGCAGGTAGAGTGACTGATTCAGTCTCACTCTTACTGCGCGTCTCTTACAGACAGGTGCAGCCCGGTAGGATTCACACAGAGCAAGTCCCATTCAGACGCAGGGACCCCCGCTGTGTTAATCCGATGAGCCATTACCGACTGCTATGTGGGGCACCGCGGACTTTCATGGCATTGCACATGGTTGACCAGCCCATTCTCGCAGCTGCGCGTCCGACTATAGCGCTGCATCTGTATGTGTATGGAGAGTGAACATTGAGCTATAAAAGGTTGGCTTTCCTGGAAATTAGGGGGTAGGATCTATATCCCCTTTTAATCTTTCTAATTATTCATTTTCTCATTTGGTACTTTTTTACTGGTTACTGACAAAAGCTGAGTTTAAACAATGGCTACGGTCACTCTTTTTCCCTGAAGAATGTTTGGGGTTCTTTTCAAGAGTACATTATTAAAATTATTTATTTTTTCTCTTCAATCTGATTTTACAGCTTTTGCTCTTTGTGTTTTTTTGCCATATCACATTGAGCTGATTCCACAAGCTGCAAGAAGTGCTATCCATGCGAAAAGAGCCCTTTTCCCTCGGATATGCAGGTCGCTGTATTGTAAAAGCCCTTCTCGCATGTCCAAACCAAATAATCACTAATTATGTACATTCTCCAGCCTGGAGGAGTTGAAGGCCCAATGTGAAGCTGTTGGCCTTTAACCCAGTCATGGCATTGGTGGCCAGTAATGCCCTTTTTATGTGGATTATTAATATAATAGTTTAAATGTATGTTTTTGTATGATTTTTTGTAACATTGATTAAAAACAAACCATGTTCTGTATAATTGACAGTCGAATTGTATTGAAACAGGGAGACAAATGGAGATAGAACGAATTGGCCAAAGTCACAAGAAGCTGACACTGGTATTTGAACCAGCCTCCCATGTTTCAAAAGCAATGTCCTTTACTCACAGAGCCACTGTTCAACACACACACAGATAGATGCTAGATTGATAGATGTGTACTGTATATATATTTACAATAATGCTTAAAATATTATAACGAGCTAATTACCCCTTTCAGTAATTGTAAAATGCCCAGTTTATATAATGTGGCTGTGCTGAGTGCTCACCATACAGGCATACCCCGCATTAACGTATGCAATGGGACCAGAGCATGTATGTAAAGCGAAAATGTACTTAAAGTGAAGCACTGCCTTTTTTCCACTTATCGATGCATGTACTGTACTGCAATCGTCATATACATGCATAACTGACATAAATAAGGCATTTGTAACAGGCTCTATAGTCTCCCTGCTTGTGCACAGCTTCGGTACAGGTAGGGAGCCGGTATTGCTGTTCAGGACGTGCTGACAGGCGCATGTGTGAGCTGCCGTTTGCCTATTGGGCGATATATCCTTACTCGCGAGGGTACTTAAAGTGAGTGTCCTTAAACCGGGGTATGCCTGTATATGTTAGGTTAGTTTGGTTAAAAAAAAAAAAAAAAAAAAAGTCCAGTTTGTACTGTATGTTTATTTGCTCAGAATGTGTGATTTCAATAGACGCAATATTTTAGAAGTGGAAAATCTTATAGAATACGGCGAGATCACAAAACAACGGCCGCTTTAATTATTTTATTTGCTGCTTTGTCAAATCACACGATTTGACATGTACAATACCTTAGTAGAATAGAATAGGCCCCTTTCTCTCCATCTGTGCTTTGGGACAACCTCATACTGTAGGTAAAACACCACCAAACACCCTGTTTATAATACAAAGTTATATTTGAATTTTTACATTTCACAGACTAACCTGTTTAATGATTGTGACCTTAGCTGGCATTTCACCCAAGGCTCTTTTCTCTCTTTCTCCCAAGTTTTAAGAAGGGGTTGCCTTAATTACAGAACACCCCCTGAAGGTAAGTGATACATACAGTACAAGAGGCTACCACTCCAGAACAAAATTAGAGTAATGAAAAGTAGATTGCTTTATTTCACTGTAGAACTGTCTAAATGTTTCAAATCAAAAGAAACCTAAATTAATACTAAAATATTTTTATTGCACTGCAACAAAACTGGATGCAACAATGCATAATACCTCTCTCTAATAAAAATAAGAAGGTATGCTGATTGTTGCATATATATCGTGAGTTGTTAAAACCTGGAATGGCAGGCTTCATGTATTTAATCCCTCCATTACCAGGAAGCCATGTTTTCAAAACAAAACAGCTCTCCCTGTGGAAACTGAGCTTTCTATCGTCAGTGCAAAAACTACAGAATAGAGAGGTAATCCTGTGCAGGCTTGAGAGGTACATTTAACTTATTGGAACTAAAAGCTAGCAACAAGCCCAGAAAGCTTAAACACTCAAACAAGCTATATTTTAACTTTTAATTCTTAAACCCTTTGAATTAGACGGATCCAATATTTTGTTTGTACATGTGTCTGCACTTTACTGAAAGTCTTTGAAGTTAAGGGGAAGGGAGACGTAAAAAAAATGAACTTGCTTATATTTTGGAGTTTTTAGTAGATAAGAGTGCTTGGTTAATAGCATTAAATAATTAGCTGCAAAACATATGTAACTGTTATATCAAGGTGACTAGGAAGCAATAAAGTTTATTTCTGAAACCCTAGGGTAACTCATCAGCTAAAAATCCAAACCAAGAGAGGACATAAAAATGCACTTATCAGTCGATTCACGTTCCTGAGGTCCCAGTGTTGCAATACTGTATGTCAAACATCACAGTGTTTAAAGTGGTTTGAAGATTCGGGTATGGACATATAAGTAAGCATATTATAAGTGTTACTTTTAGCTGTCTTCCTTGACATGGTCTGCCCCTGAAGTTTTAACATATTGTTATATAGCTCAGACAGTGTATGTAGCTATCTGCCAGTGTCACTAAAATCTGTCTTTTCACCTAGACCTATTTGCTTTGGTTCAATCACAGGTTTCATAATATCTCTCTGCAATCTGTTCCTGTATGTATGTTTCTTTAAAATGAAAATGCCTAAAGAGGCGGTCCTCATCCTTCCAGCAATTTTAGGTCAATTTATACCCCTCCTCCTCAGAGATTTGATTTAGATCAGTACAATGTTTCATTCCAACGTCACTGCTCCACTCACACTTTCTCAAAATCTTGCTATTCATTTCTCGACAATAATTCAAATGTTTTGCCTTCCTTTGCTTATTATACCGGCTAATCTGTACTGCATACTGAAAGTGTGAAACTGCTCAAATATATTGTTTTAAGATGCTACAGTTACTAGAAAAATAATGTATCTGCAATGTTTATAGTTTAAGTTAATTCAGCTTATTTAAGACATGAAAGTAACACCTTCCTGTATTTTCAGTTAAGGTAACATACATTTTATGTTACACATATCTCAATTCTCTAATTTAATATTGAACTTATTTTTACAAACTTAAATGGTTTCGGAGGTCGGTCAATCTGTGTTTAATATGAATACTTTTGTCATTTGACGTTCGTGCACACACATATATATATACATATATATATACAGGCCTCGACGAATGCGGTCGCCCAGTGCGGTGCATTTTACCCCCTGGCGAGGTGTTTCAGATGGGTGCTGCGGTGGCAATTTCCTCCTTCTCCGACTTCAGTTGCCTTCATTCTCCTCCAACTACACTTAAAATCCTTGCCAAATGATGCCACGTTGCCATGTAAATGGGACGCTATGTGACGTCACGTGGCAAGGAGGCAGCGCGCGCTGCACGAGCAGTTACAGAGGGACTCCCTGACCATGCGAACTCCAGGACACATGGCGTGCATTCTGGAGCCCCCAAGGGTTGGCGGTGAGCCCTGCCTCTCTTTAGGATCTGAGGACAGCTTTTAGCCTGTTTAGATGGACTCGCCAGTACTTACTATAGATAATGATGTCATCTAGATAGGCTGAAGCATAAGCTCTATGAGGTCATAACACTCTGTCCATGAGCCTCCAGAATGTGGCCGGGGCTCCATGCAGACCGAATGGCATCGTCACAAATTGATACCAACCAGGGACGTGACAAAGGCAGTTTTGGGTTTGGTTTTTTCCTCCAAAGTAATTTGCCAGTGTCCTTTTGTGAGGTCAAGCATAGATATGTACTCTGCCATTCCAAGGGATTCCAATGTGTTTTCCACCCTTGGCATTAGGTACACATCAAACCTGGATACCGCATTAACCTTTTGGAGGTCCACATAAAACCTTACCTTTCCATCTGTATAGGGACCATTACTATCGAACTACATGATTCGCTGCATGATTCCTCGATCACGCTGTAACAGGGACTCACTGTTTGAGAAACTGCCCCTAAATCCAGCAGTGTGCTGGTTAATTGCACACAGGCAATCAACCAGACCCCACCTGACAGATTAAGACTTTTAGAAAAGCCTGATGTGAGAAACAAGAGAGAGATTCCTAAGATTACATTTGGGCTGACATAACGAGAAAGAGGACTGTAGAGATTTCTTTAGCCCACAACTGGGCTGACCTGAGGAAAATATGATGTCTTGACGCACACAAAAGTACTGTATGCTGACAGCAAGACAAGGGGTCAAGACCTCTATACATGGACAGAGAGACTGCCATAGCCCACAAGGATGCTGACCCAGGAGAAGAGAGAGGCCTTCCCCTACAGCAACAACAGAAACAGATAAGAGACTTTCTTGTTGGACTGTTGTGCGTGTGTGTGTGCGTGTGTGCGTGTGTGCGTGCGTGCGTGCATGTATATATATATATATATATATATATATATATATATGTTTAGGGTGGTAACCAGCTTAGCTACCCACCCAGATAGAAAGGGCTGGAGTAAAGGTTTAGTTATTCTCCAAAGTGGAGTAGGCCTTTATTTTGTTTGTTTTTGTATGTTTTTCCTTGTTGAAGTAACAGGCGCATTAAAGCCAAGATATAATTTTACCCTAATCGGTCTCCATTAAATGTACCTCTGCACATATCTCTTACAGGCCTCTTTCCAATGAATACAGTCACCCACCCACACATTAGTAAAGTATAAATGTAATACAATAAATAAACTGTTATGTCAAAAACGAATGATGTTATTAGTTCTTATTAGGAATTTATTCAATTTTTTAAAGTGGGGGTGAGTAGTTTTTTGGGTAATTTGTCAAGCACTGTGTGTATATATCTATCTATATATATTTAACATCCAGAGACAAGGCACTCTTATTAAGACGTTTAAAGGTTGATAGGGTGCAGAGGATCCGGGTTCAGCAGAACATCAGATAGAAAAAACAGGACAGGCACTCCAAATTTCAAAAGGTTAAGAATTATTCTTGACATTTCGGCTCCCAATTATGCTCTTGGTGCTCCAGTGGGAGCAGAAATGCAGAGAATAATTCTTCACCTTCGGAACATCCTTCCGTGATGGAATTACAGCGAGGATCGTAGACATTAAGATCCCCGGAGTACTACCGCTAATCCTTCAAACCGCAGACAAACACCAACAGACTCCACACGTCACATCGCAATGATGTGTGTGCTAGTTCTCAATGCGTTTCACACGTGCTTCATCAGGATCCATTTTACAGACCTTGAGACTCCTTTTATACCAATGGGGTATTAACCCCTGATGTTCATGTAGCCATGTCTGGTTTTGGCTACTACCCTGCCTAACATGTAAGTCCTGGTACAGTGCAGGCAGTGTTAGGCCCAATCCAGGTTTTCCCCAGCAGTGAGCAGCTCCCTGGACAGGGGGGGGGGCGGTGTGGGGGGAACAAGACCTGTGCTGTGCCCAATTCTGGGCTCAGATCTTGGACCCTCCCCCATGGTACTTAAGGAGCTGCACTTCCTACATTTAGCCAGCGTGTCTCTCCCCTGAAAGAGACTGGTCCCACAGAAAAGGTGCACAGGGCGCTGTCACCTTCTATCCTATATAGTGGGAGTGAGGACTATACCTTCTGCTCCATCAGGGAGTAGGGGAAGAGCAAGGACCGACCTTTGGGCCCATGCCTGGGGGTTGAGCCCAGGAACCGTCACAAGGCTGGAACCCACAGAATGCTGTGTATCCTGTGCTGTTGCCAATAAAAGCTGTTCCTTATTGGCTTTTCTCTATCATTTTTAGGACTATTTCCATCAGGACTTTCATATAGTGTGGCACACTGATCCAGTGTTACTATTACTCCTCATTGAGACACTTCAAGTTAATTTTGAGTTTCTATATTGTGCCTTATGTTTATTTTCAAATTGTATCTTATTGTTGTTTTTTGTGTAGTACCTAAAACATTGTGGCAGCATATTTAGACACTATCACCATACATATAAGCAATTTGTTATCCGCACATCCACTTTTTCACACACACACAGACACACACATATACACACACACACTTTATTTTTTTGGCCCTCGATTCTTACAATCGCGGAAATACGGTGTACGTATATGTATGTGTGGGTGTGTGTGTGTGTAAAAAGTGGATGCGCAGATAACAAATTGCCTCTATATATAGATATATATAATACTATATATATATATATATATATATATATATCAGCAGTCACAGTACACTAAAATATTGTAAATGGTATTATTGATAAATCATCATTTCAATCCTTCCTAGAACCTTTCTCGAGATGTAGAAGGACCAGAACGGTGATGATATATTAATAAAACTATATTGCATTATTTTAGTGTCCTGCAAGTGCATGTGCAAACTTTGTTGCCACCAAATTAATTCAATGCACTCAAGCAAGTTTATTGGAAATTACGTGAGTGGCGCTATGCTTGGACAATATGTATATTCTTAGTGTTTAGTGTGTGTGTATATATATATATATATATATATATATATATATATATATATATATATGTGTGTGTGTGTGTGTGTGTGTGCGCGCGTGTATACATAAATACATACATGTGCACACACATACACACTAAGAAATTCAAGGGCGGGAATGCTTGTAAAAATTTCTAAATCAACTATAACAATAGCCTACATAGCAATGATAGATGTGTGGAGCAATCAAAACAATCTACATTAATAAAAGCCCATAAGTGGCAGATTGGCTGTGGGCAGGCTAAGATAACCAGACTGCAGACATTATAAGCTTGTTCTTTCAGCTTACATACAGGGAGTAAGCAATCATATGTTCCCAGATTGTACCATATGAGATCAGCAATACACTCATGTACAGTACATACTGTATCATCTTCAGCTTTTGTCGATTCACTGCTAGATGAAGACCTCCCCAATGATCTACCAGGTTTTTCTTCTTTCTTCTCCACATTGCTTCAACACATTTTCTGATTTCACTGTATGTGTGTGTATATGAATGTATGTACAGGCATACCCCGCATTAGCGTACGCAGTGGGACCGGAGCATGTATGTAAAGCAAAAAATGTACTTAAAGTGAAGCACTACCTTTTTTCCGCTTATTGATGCATGTACTATACTGCAATCATCATATACGTGCATAACTGATGTAAATAATGCATTTGTAACAGGCTCTAAAGTCTCCCCGCTTGCGCACAGCTACGGTACAGGTAGGGAGCCGGTATTGCTGTTCAGGACGTGCTCGCAGGCGCATGCGTGAGCTGCCGTTTGCATATTGGGCGTTATGTCCTTACTCGCGAGTGTACTTAAAGTGAGTATCCTTAAACCGGGGTATGCCTGTATATATACACACACATAGAGATCTTGGTTTTATGAGGTGTTGGGTGAAGGAAGACTTCTCACTTACCTTCTTAACTAAAGGATGGGAGATGTGGGCCATATTTCCGAAGAAATGGTTTTCCATAAGACGCCTTATAGGCCATTCACTTCAATGGGCAGTAAGGTGTCTTTTCCGGCACTGAAAGGCGTCTTTGGGAATAGCACCTTTCAACTACATCTGGACCATGATGTCATATACTATTCTTACTCTTTGTCTAAATTTGTGAGCAGGGTTTGATAACTGTAACTGTGCAGCTGTATTTTTCCCCTGCTGTAGGCATGGGTCCCTAACTAGTCCTCTGACTAAACCATATGTAATGAATATGTCATGATATTTATTTTTTGTTTAGATGTAGGATCTTGAAACCTAAAATGTAAATGCCTTTTTAACATAATAAAAAAAATAATAATAATCATAGCAGAGAAGCTTGAATTTAGCACTTTACTGATATTTTAAAATGTGATGAGTGGGACAGGATTACCAATAGGCTAATTAAAATGTGATGAACCAAACTTTTGATATGAGAGGCAAGGATTTCCAGCTGACACTTGGAATTATATCAGTTTTATCACACATGAAAAGGCGAAATCATTCACAGCCAAAATTAGTCTGCAAAGCGTTTCTGAAAAATAGTACGAAACATGTACCTGCTGATTTTAACTCACTGCAGTACAAATGTTACATTCAGTATAGATGATATTTCAGCATGACCATTTAATATATTAAAAAAAAACAGTTTAATCGTTAACTTAATGGGAAAAAATAATAATAATAATAATAATAATACTGTTTTAAAACACGATTACACAAAACTGTGTGCCATGCATTGAGGCGCATCCCCCCTTCCAGCTGAGATAGACATAGAATGCCCGTCATTAATTGTTAAGGCAGCAATAATTCTGTACATGCCGTTGTTTGAAACTATTGTGACTTGTTTGTAACATGTTAATGGATATAGCCTGAATGAAATATGTCAGGATACAGATCATGAATAGATGATTTTGAATAGAATTATCTTGGTTGATTGCATAAGCAATACCTCTTATTGCTGGAATAATACCTCAAAGGCACAATAATGACGACATGACAATATATGTAAATCAAGGACTGCATGTGGGTTTATTTCACACTTGAGAAAACAGTGGATTTAATTGTGTGAACCGAAATGTACTGTACAATATTAATGATAGAACATCAAAATGTATCATTCATAGTGCATTGCTTTATTTGTATTTATTTAATTTTTTTGTCAGATAGTTTCTTTTGTACGTGCATCTGAAAAGATGCAGGCGCCAGTAAAATTTCTCTGTTTTAAGTCAATCTGCAGGAACTTAAGTTTATTTTTAAAAAAAAATCGTGGTTTTACATTTTATATACACAGGAATTGAATATAAAATGACAATATAAAAATCTCAAAGTGAAAGCATACAGCCGGAAGGTATAAAGGAAGCGGAACTGTTTCAAATGGTAAGATATGTAACATGTACTCTTAAGTTAATGTCTATTATTTACAAGGGCATAATCCAATATCTGCCCAGAACGTCTTGTTATTCTATCCCCACTGCTGCCACAAGGGCCTGCAATGAATACATATAGTTAACCTGCTGGTAGCAAAGGGGTTATAAATGCAGCACACTGTAGGAAGAGAAGCTTGTACCATAGCTTCCTGCCTACAAACTGTAGTATTTACTTCACAGAAAAAGAGATTTTGTACACATTTGAATAACAGGTTTGCATACGTTTTTTGTGCCCGAACGAGCAGTTTTAGTATTAGACGTTTAGGACATGATGTTACCTTTGTTTGCTGGGGGGGTTTTCTTTTGCATTTTATAATATTTTTACATGTGTGGCATCCTAACCCTAGGAGTACTAGATAGCTTTCCTTCTTCATTCCAGAGCTGCATGCAGACTTTCGCATTTTAGTTCTGAATAAAAAAGCTTGCTAATATATACGTCGTTTTTAAATGTTCTGTGTTGCATACAGACTTGACTTGAATTAAATACCTTTTTGCCTTGTGTGAAAAGGCACAGAAATGCTACGGCAGTCCTCAAAGGGTTAACTTGACACCACAAGATTCTCTGACCTTTATTGTCATGGCAACATTGTAATTTTAGGATGTTCTTTTTTTTTGTCATTGTTCTTTGTGTTTCTTTGTGGCTAAATTAATGTCTCTCAATAGTGTCTCCCACTACATTCTACAAAAGATAGCTTAACATCAAGAACAGATGTTAAAAATTAAAGGTCAGACATTGACTCACAAAAAAAAAAAAAAACATGCACAGATCAGACAAAGAGCATATAAATATAACTATAAAATATGTGTAAGAAAAAAAAAAAAAGAAGAAAATTCCAGATAGGCAGTTCAGCAACAGAAAATATGACTGATTTCAGAGGCTCAGGTCGGGCCTAGTGCAGTATTATGAATAATTTTAGTGCAATGTTCTTGTGGTCAGTTGCATACCTGGCTGCATAACTGGACGTTACTGTTTTGCTAATTCAGTTACATATATCACATGGTCCTCTGGAGACTTTCCGTGTGTTTTACTAAGGTGCAGTTTAACTGCGTGTTTGCTTGCAAAAGTTCGGTTGCAGAGCTTACACTGGAATGTGGAGCCTGAGTCCTCCTCAGTAAGTCCAATTGAGCTTAAAGTCTTATTGGTGATGACTTTTGAAACATTCTGCTGTTCTTGAATCTGATTAAGTGAAAGCTTTGAAAGGTCCTTTAAACTAAAGCCTAGATGTGTCTCTAAATGACTTATATATGCTGAAGCAGTCCGGAATTGAGAGGCACAATCATTACAAAAAAAAACAGGATGTCCTGTATCCAAATTCTTTAAAAACTTAGTCCCCCCTGTCCTCCTTAACTGATATTTCACATTGGCCAGCCAGTGGCTAATCGTAGTCATTGAAAGACCAGTAAATTTAGAGATGTGTACCCGTTCTTGTGGACCCAAGTCTGACATAATGTATTTGCCTTCAGCTGTCTCCCTTAAGCTGGAAGCAAACTGTGCCTGAAGTATAAGGAGATGTTGAGGGTTCCAGTTGGACTGCCGGCCTTTTCTCTTGTGTACAGGTGATAGTTCATCCAAAGCTTCTTCAAAGCTGCTGCCATCCGCATCAGACTTTTCTGATACAGTGGATGGTGTTGAGGACTTGGGGGTTAAGCGTCCTGTGAGGTTCTTCACCATGTCAGAAATATCCATCAGTGCACTTTCCCTTAGAGGCGACGAGACAGAGTCTGTCATGCTTGTAACAAGAGGCTTGTTTTTGGATTTTGTTAAATCAATAGGCTGGTCACTATTTTCATAATAGTACCGGTCAATAGAATCTACTTGCTTGACTGGTGTTGTGGGGTAAATAGGTTTGTCTAACATGCTATTACTAATTTTGTACAACATAGCCAAAGGATCCAAAGAAGGGCTTATTGGTTTCGACACTTTACCTAAATGAGTATTCATTATAGACTGTAATGCACTTAATGGATTAATAAATGGCGGCTCAGATGAATGATCCGTGATGATCCCTAAATTGTTACAGCCATTGGTAACTTTTGTTTTTAGAGGTTCTGTTCCATTCTGTGCATGGGGTTCCATCTGGGCTTCCTTCTTTGTTTTCTGAATTTCTACTTCACCATTTTTCTTTAGAGTTTTGCTGTTTACATCCTCTGATTTAATGATGTCTTTATTTTCTTTTGCCGCTGGAGATAATGGCTTAATGGGAGTTGCCTTCTCTTTCTCTAAAGGTTTTTCTTCTTTTTTTATATTGATTTTACCTGTCACCTTTTCTACTAGCTCTTCCATTGCTGAGACATTGCTTTTATGAGGTGGAGGTGTTAGGTTTCCAGGAGAATGGATCAGTGCATTATGATCAGATGACAGTGGCTTTACACTGCTGGCATAAGATGGCTGCATCTGAACACTCTGCACTGCTGGGTGCAATGTTTTTATAGATCCTGGCAATTGATAAGCAGCATGGATGCTGGGATATCCACCCCATGATGGTGCTCCATTCTGAGCCTTGCTGATTGCAGAGGACACTGTGTTTTCCAGTGATTTTAAAATATCCACCCCACCTTTAGGACTGTCATCTAAATCCTCTTCTCTGAGGTACTGATACAAAGTTGCAGGGTCCATTTTTTCTGAGGAGTCCTCACTTTCTTCTTTGATCTTCTTTTCTGGCTCAGGGTGGTTTACTTTCTCCTTTACAGGATCTCTTTTCTCCTCAGAATGTATGGATCCCGTCGGTGAATCTGGTTGCTTCTTTATATAGGATGTTGACAGCCTTGCATGAGTAGTTGGGGGCAAAGGTATGGACTGAATCTTTTCTTCCACTATTGCATCCAAAACTAGCTGTTTTCCTTTTTTGGAAGCAGAGTTTGTCACTTTTAAAAAATGACCAGTGACCATCATGTGAGCAGTAAGTTGTTGCAATGTGTCATGAGAACTTCCACACTCCATGCACTTTAAAATTTGAGCCTTTCGCGCCTCAAATTGCCATGTATAGCTAGCACCATTTTGATAGCCATATCGATTGTTAGGAGTCACATAAGGGTTTCCTGCTTTTGGATCCTTTGTGATATCACTTGCTGAGGCCCCTGGAGAGATCCCTGCTTGCTCAGGTGAATCCGGTGAAGCTATGTCCTGAAGTGCTCGTTTTTTTGTAGAAGGGACCAGCTTTGTGATGGCTGGCACTGGCTCTTTTAGAGGCACTTTTTGGTAATGCTTCGTTTTTATCATGTGGACGCTCAGATCCTGCAAAGATTCAAATGAATGTCCACAATACATACACTTTAACACTTTCTGTGCATCCTCTTTACCTTCCATTTCCATAAGTGATCTTTTTCTGGGCTTAGACCAGCGCCTTGTTCTTTCAGACTCTCTTTCCCTATTGTCGTCACGATAATGTCCAGTTTCATTCATGTGCACAGTTAGCTGCACCAAAGTATCATACGCTGCACTGCAGTCTTTGCATCGAAACTTACTGGCACCAGTAAAGACGGACCCATACAGTTTATTGTTTTGCCGGTAAAGCTGCACGGTGCTGAATAGGCTAGGCTCTGGGAGAAGTCCATATGATGTTTGCTGCAATGTTTTTGCTAAAGCAGCCTGATGCCAGTCATATCCTGTCCCATTATTACTACTGGTACTGTGACTTGTAGTGACACTAATACTAGTACTTGTATTGGTACTACAGCTACTTGTGATGGTAGTAGATGTGACGGAGTTGGTTTTTGCATCAGTGTTCTCGTTTTGGCTGCATTTATTGGTGCTTGTGGTTGGACTAGATTTTTTCAAATCTAAAGCTAGGGTAGACCAGCAGGATTCGGAAAGCAAATTTGCGTACACCGCTTTAATTTGTGCCAAACTGTCCTGAGGGTAAGACATGTTGTCAGTGCTCTGGCCATCCTCCCTCTCTTGGCCATCTTTAGAGGACGTACTTTTGAAATCAGCTAGATGATCACTTGTCTCACTAAACGGTGATCCATAGCCTGCATCCTGGTTAGTTACGCTGCTGACCGGAGAATTCTGGTAGCTCTGAGTGTCTTTGATTTCTGGTTCCTCGCCGTATAAATATTCACTGTCCTGAACATCCAGAGAAAGACCGTCATCTTCCACATTGTCTTCATCTACTTCGGCAGCCTTTAATTCCTCTTCAGGAACGTATGCTGAAACACATAAGAGAAAAGAGAGTCAGAAAAATATGAGACCATCGTTCTTTAATTCGTTAATAACACTCATAGGGCTCTATTCAATATACTCCGAAGAGACAGCTTCCAATGTTTTTTTCTTTCAAAAATGCAATATTAGGCCAAAACCCCCTTTGCCATATTCAATAAAGGGTAAAAAGGCAACTAAAGTTATTACCTTGTCTACAGCTAAGACATACAAGAGGTATCCTTTCCCACCTAACCCCCCTTATATGCCTCAGTGCTTAGTAAGAGATTGCATGGTTATTCTTTACTAGACTCAATTGCAATAGTTACGATGAGCTCGGGTACTAGGATTTTTAACCCTTTAAATTTCATAACAGACATGAAGGCATCATCTATGGTTACTAAGGGGTTAACAATTCAAGGCTTTCATTATCGATTATGCCAGATATATATTACAATTTACTATACACCTGACATCTTTGGTAGTAAAGATAGAAATAAGCTAAATTGAACTAAAATGTGAGCTCAATGACTGGTTATGCTAATGTCTTGGCTGCATTTTACCAAAAAATGTTTCTGATATAATTTTTTTATTGTATTAGGTGAAAACTGTTTTGTTTTTGTTGCAGAGGAACAGGTTAGGACATTTTGTGCTAACCCGAAACGACATTTTCGGAGTTTACTGTGCAGGGTCATTAATATAAGTAGAAAAACAAAATTGCTGACAAACTGTTGATATATTGAATCATTGGTATGAAAGAAATGCAGTATGCATCATGACTAGAGGAGATGTGCAAATGTCTTCAAATGTGCATCGCAGAATGTTATGCCAAAAAATAAAAAATAAAGGAAATTGTAACGTGGTTCGCGCACTGAAGTGATTAACACATATCTCATTAGGACAATACAGGCACTCAAATACAGTGAATGACTGGGTTTTATTTATGAATAGTTTTCTGGTTTTGGGAACATATTGAAGAGACTTTATTAAGGGACATGTAGGTACTGTATGTACAGTATGTATGTCTCTATTTTGTATAGCACCATCCACGTATATAGCGCTTCTCAGCAGTAATAGAGATAGAATGGGAATAAGCGCTTCAAACAATGTTAAACATTAGGGAGTCACTGGCCCAAAGATCTTACAATCTATTGCCCTTTTACACTAAAATAACAAAGGTAAGGCATTTTGATCACGTGTCTCAAAGTGACAATATATTGAGGTAATTTTATATTTTGTGTGTCCATGTACCCAATGTAGAGATTGATAGAGAAGAAAAAGAGATTGTTAGAAGATATTAGTAATGAGTCACCTGACACACAAATTACAATGGGTTATACCAGGGGCGTGAAAACTTTCTATGCTGCCCCCCCCCCCCCCACCTGCTCTGTCGGCCCCCCCCCCTCCTTACCTCGAGAGGCGTCAAATGACACAGCGGGTCGTGTGATGTCACGTGACCCGCAGCGTCATTTGACGTCACGTTACCGTGGCAACTGTGATGTCACATGACCCCGCGGCCATGCGTCCTGAAGCCGGCTGAACCTCGGCGAGTAGAGGTTGCAGAGGCCAAGCGCGGTCCCCCGGCATTTAATTTAAATGCCTTGGGGATGAGCGTGGGACCTCTGCAACAGCCAGAGCCCCTCCCCCCCAGACAAATCTCCTGCCCCTCCTGAGGGGCGCGCCCCACAGTTTGCGCACCGCTGGGTGCTGTATTAACATTGTGCACGTGGGTGTCACATTCGTCCCTATTCTTGGTCATAAAATCATCTGCCAAAAATCAAATGTACCTCAAATGCAAGACATTCAATGCACAAGTTTTTACATTTTCCACAAAAGCAAGTAGCGCTGTTTTTTAATCCGTGTATACACGTGCTTCTCTGCACCACGACCCTCAGCCTCTTAAATACGTAGGCCCCTCAAGCACGCCAGCAGATAATGTAACAAAAAGTTGCAAACACAATTAACGATAGGAAGTAGGTGGTAAACATTAGGTACACGTGTGCATTCCAAGTTAAGTTAAAATAAATAGAAAATGTTTCTATTGTACTGCCACCTGGAAAAACGACGTAGTCTTACCAATTTATGTGTTCATTTACAGTCAGACCACTAATAGCCGTTAAATGTGATATTCATGAACAGGTGGTCATGGTATCAAAATACACGACTACACCACTGGCTCAGTTCCCAAAAATGACGTGCATGCACGTACCTGATAAATGGATGTAAATAAAGGCTCCACTGAGGAAGATGCACTTCTATTAATCAAGCTTCACAAACGAGAAGGCTTCATATTTACTTTTTCTAATTAATTGAAGAAAGATATGCTTGGAATACAACAAAGTAAAAGCCTACAACATCAAATGCTGTTCACTACCCAGTTCTAAAAAAAAAAATCTAAATACATGTGGTGGTCTGTGAATGTTGCTTTATTCTTCTGGCAGACTGACCTTTATATCAAATCATCCTATTATAAGTACAGTACACATAAAATGGCATAAAACCAATTTTGGAAGCATTGTATGTACCAACGCCTTTTTTTAGCAGAAGATAACAGAAGAGGCTTTAGCAATTATAACATAATGTTCCATTCACTATTTATGCCTTTTATACAGAATAATATAAGAGGCGGACAGATATCATATACCTTTGCTATGTCAGCAATATCTGGGCAGCGTAGGACCAAAAGTGAGCTAACGGTCAAATAAATAAGTATGTAGCATGGTTTATCCCCTAGTTTTGGACACTGCAGTAAGCTCCACTAATGAATTAAAAATGTTTTCTATGAAAAGCAGTATCATGGAATGTATGGAACATTGTACTGCAATATGTCATTTTCACATTTTTTATATTTTCCTAATTCAATTTATAGCGGTACATTCAATGCTCCATTGCAATTTCATACTGTGCTGTGCGGGTATACCGAAATACAAGTAATATTTGTGTTACTTATACAACAGAAACCAAAACCAGAGTGCATTTTAGAGCAACAGTTCGGGCATAATTTGCCACTAAACCATTATTCACCTCTTTTACTCTGCCTACGGCTCCTTCTACTTTCCTGCCACATTGTTTATACAGTATACATTGTTTTTTTTTTACTTACTGGTCCCAATTCTGGAACTCACTTGATATCAATATTTACATGTCTAACTCTCCACTCAACTTCACAAGGAAACATAGGATAAGTACTGTACCACAAACAAATTGAGCCTAAAGCTATTAGAGATGTGCACTTGACCCATAGCTTTGGCTATAAAAGTTTTTTTTGTTTTGCTTTGGTTTTGTCAAAACTTGTCAAAATGTTCTACTTTTGTATTATGGGAAAAATGTGAATTTGATGAAGAAAATCACATCATCGTGTAATCTGGAGCTGTTTGTGTATGCGTGCGTGCGAGCGTACGTATGTATGTATGTACGTGTGTGTGTGTGTGTGCTAGGGGGGAGAATGTTAAAAAGGTTGGAGGAGATTTTAAACTAGGATGGAGGGGGGAGGGGAATGAAAAAGATAACAAACTAAATAGAATAGAGGAGGATACAAGGTGTTATGGAGGTAGAATGGTGGCAAGTGCGAGTTTGACAAGCAGTGTGACATCCATAGTAAATACAGATAATACTGGAAAACTTCTAAAGGTTAAACCAAGTGGGCACAGAAAAGAAGGAGCAGATAAGATAATAGTACAGGCTGAAAAAAACTTAAATGCATGATTGCTAATTAATGCAAGAAGCCTGACAGATAAAATGGGGGAGCTTGAATTAATAGCTGCAAGGGAGCAGCATGATATCATAGGCATTACTGAAACATGGTGGGAAGAAACTCATGACTGGGCAGTTAATTTAGAGGGTTATTCCATTTTTCGGAAGGATCGAGCAAATGGAAGAGGTAGACTATGCTTATATGTAAAACTGGATCTAAAACCTGTTACAAGGGAAGATGTTTGTGAAGGGAATGATGAAAATGTAGAGACTTTGTGGATAGTAGGGGTATGTTATAAACCACCAATAACTGTGAGATTGAGGAAGCTAAAATACTTTTGCAAATGGAGAAGGCATCAAAACTAGGTCATGTTTGCATAATGGGTGTTTTTCATTACCCAGACATAGACTGGGGCAATGAGATTAGCATTACAACAAAAGGAAACAGGTTTTGGGGGGTGCTTAAAGACAATTACATGCCCCAAATTATTTAGGAACTAACCAGGAGAGGGGCAATACTGGATTTGGTAATATCAAACAATGTAGAACTAATAGCAAATATTCAAGTCCTGGAACATTTGTTAAAAAATTTACAGGGATATACCAAATAAGTAAACATGAGAAGGATGTTGATCCAGGGAGTAATCTGATTGCTAATTCTTAGAGTCAGGAAGGAATTTATTTTCCCCTTTCTGAGATATCATAGGATGATATGTCACTGGGGTTTTTTGTTTGCCTTCCTCTGGGTCAATTAGTAAGTATAGAAATAGGATAAAACATCTGTTGTCTAAATTTAGCACAGGTTGAACTTGATGGACACACACACACACACACACACACACACACACTCACACACTGGCGAGAAAAAGTTTGTGAACCCTAAGATAACCCCATTGATAATTACACAATTCCATAGTTTTTCTATAACTTTCTTGAATTAAAACAAGTCTTTTATTAAATATCCAATAGGGTTTATATTAACCAAATCCATGTCTTTTGAAACAAAAAGATGTGTGAATTAGACTAAAAGTGAGTAATAAAGAGTAAAGCTATGTGCAAAAGTAAGTGAACCCCTGGTTTTATCAGCTAAATTAAAGGGAATAAATAGAATCAGATGTGTAAATAATTAGGTAGATCTTGATGTATGAATTTGGGAGGCCCCACCCTATATAAAGATCAGAAACTTTCTGGGTTTGGTATTCACCGTATAGGTGTGGAAACATGTCATGTCACAATCAAAATAAATCTCTGAGGAGCTCAGGAAAGCAGTTATTGATGCCCATCAGTATAGAAAGGGTTACAAAACCATTTCTAATGATTTGGGGCTCCACCAATCTACTGTCAGTCTACCAATGGAGAAAGTTCAAGACCACAGTCACTCTACCAAGGAGTGGTAGTCCTACCAAAATCTCTCCAAGAACAAACAGGCAAATCATCCAAGAAGTCACAAAGAACCCCAGAGTAATATCCAAGGATCTGCAGGCCACTCTCGCCTTGGCGAATGTGAGTGTTTATGACTCCACTATCAGGAAAAGACTGAACAAGAATGGTGTTCTTGGAAGGGTAGCCAGGAGGGAACCACTGTTCTTTAAGAAGAACATTGCTGCCCATCTGAAGTTCGCCAAAGAGCACATAGATGATCCACAAGACTTCTGAAACAATGTTCTCTGCACAGATGAGTCAAAGGTAGAACTTTTTGGCCTCAATGAGAAACGTTATGTTTGGCGAAAACTAAACACTGTGTTTGAACAGAAGAACCTCATCCTAAGTACCAAGCACAGTTGAGGGAGTGTGATGGTTTTAGGGCTGCTTTGCTGCCTCAGGACCTGGATGGCTTATCATCATTGGTATAACTATGAATTCTGTATTATATCAGAATACTCTAGAGGAGAATGTAAGGCCATTTATCCATGAGCTAAAGCTGAAGCGAAAGTGGGTCATGCAGCAAGACAATGATCCTAAACATATAAGCAGATCTACAAAAGAATGGCTGCAGAAGAAGAAATTCGGCATTATAGAATGGCCTAATCAAAGTACGGACCTAAACCCCATCAAAATGTTGTGGCAGGACCTGAACAAAGCTGTCCATGCATGGAAGCCCTCAAATGTCACGGAGTTGAAGCAGTTCTGTAAGAAGGTATGGGCTCAAATTCGTCAAAACCGATGTGAGAGACTGGCCAGCAATGATAGGAAACGCTTAGTTGAAGTCATTGCTTCTCAAGGGGGTGCCACCAGGTACTGGATCTAAAGGTTCACATACGTTTTCACACATAGATATTAAATGTTGAATCATTTGTGGAAAAATAAATGTTGGAAAAGTATCATGTTTTTGTGTCATTTGTTTGATCAGGTTATCTTTATCTATTAGGACTTAGATTAAGATCAAATAATATTTTAGGTGTGAAATATGGAAAATATGTGAAAATCCTAAAGGGGTTCACAAACTTTTTCTCGCCACTGTAATCTGGTAGAGTATTACATGTAAAAAAACATGAAAGACAGATATAAAAGTGAAAAGGCAGAAATATAGTGGAACCTAAAATCAAACATATTTCTTTGTTTTCCAGTACAACAAAGTGTACAGTGATTCTTTTAAGTGATACTGTAAATTGCCAATGCGGTATGCCTTCTGGATGCCTTTTTCACTCTGATGAAACAGATGTGCAGTCTTTTCTGGACAACTGTAAATGTTATGCAGAATAATTTAAGCAGACAATGCAAAATATGAATATTTGTGGTGCAGAGACAGCTTTGAGGTGCATTTTTTTCACATGATATATAGATAAAAGACACAAGTAAGAACACCATTGAGAAATAAACAGCAGAAAAGGTGAATTTCAAACCAACAGAGTTGCGATCTTAGTTGTTTGAACAACTGCTTCATAACTTCTTAAGTGTTTTTGCAATTATATTAAATACTTATATCGTGTGGATCAGGGTTGTTATTTTAGCTTAGAGGGTAAGTACGTGAATTTGAAGAGAGACTGGTACACATTTTATTGGTGGGAAATTATTCAACATTCAGCCATTGTGTAAAAAACAACACAACCCTTCTATAAACCTTGTGACTGGAAGAAGAGGCAGATAATGTAAGATTTAGATGATTGAGGGGAACGGACGAGGAGAATGTAGTGTGAGAGAAGAGGGAGTCAGGAATGTAGGTAGTCACAGTGGGAGGGGAAGAGTCACAGAGTGAGATCAAAGGGTGGAATAAGAGAGAATGAGAGTTACCGGAAAAGAAACCAAAAATAGTAGTCATAGTAAAGTTCAAGTTGGGGGCAAAGTAGTGGAAAATGGAAATAGTGGAATAAAAAGTGAATATTAAAAAAAAAAAAGAAGGAAGATAGCGAGCGTACAAGAAGAAAATCACATGAAAGCAGACACTAGATCAGTGTCAAATTGTAATTTTATGGTGCATTGATTACGATTTATACATTTCATGTCACCATGCAGCTTAATAATTTACTCAAAGGCCTAGAAGCACCAAGCTCGATAAATATTGTATGGTTATTTTTTTCCCTGACAGTTAGTGCTAGTGATTTGTAAAAAAGAGGCGTTTCCCTGTACAAAAAGAAGCACACCTGGGATACCTTGGATAATGCTAATTTAGGTACTGTATGCAAAGTATATGTAAATGACTTAAATTTGCATATTTCCCAGGTATCTCAGGGGTGCTTGTTTTTGTGCACAGTTTTCTCTACACGTGTTGTTTGAGGGTGGATTTTGGGGGCTATACAGTATACAGCATTTGAGACTTTAATAAAATTGTTTCTATCCTCTTTATTTTAGGCTGGGAAAATAGACTCCCATATTTCTGAAAAAATGATCTGTAAAAATATGTTTTGTTTTAATACAAATGTTTTTGTTCAACATTTACAGAGATTTAAGCTTAATTAAAAGTAACACCCGATTTTACACTGGTCAATTTTTAAAGGTTTCGGATGTAATTTCTGGTTCCCACAATTTAGATTAGTGCTAAAGCTGAACACCCGGAAATTTGCAAATGCATTTCCCCTGTTAGCCATCAAAGCCAGGAGATTCAATACACAACATACAGATAAAATGTATCTAGTTAAAGCTGATCTATTTTTAGACTAGGGATGCAGAACTTTAATATTAAAAAGTAGTAGCAGTAAATTTATATTTTGGTTATACAAGTGATGAGGTTAAAAAAAAGTAAGTATTTACAGGGCATACAAACTCACTTAACATTTTCTTAAGGAACTAATTTTTAATTATTTGAAGTAATTCGATTATTTTAATTTGTATTTATTGTCATTGTGCAACTGCGTACATAAATAAGTAGAGACAAAATATGGCTTTTCTAAAGGTAGCACCATGGTAAATGTATAAAGCAACCAAGGGACACAAAAAGTGAATCCATGCTCACATTATGATATAATCTGATACTCAAAATACAAAGACAACCGACCACAGCTTACATACAGATGTAGTAAAGGTTATTCCTCCCTCCGTCACCTAATGATGGGATAGTCTGTGATATTCTGCACCGTTATTACAGCTATTGAATCCTACGAAAATTCTGAGATTCTGCGTAACAATGCGATAAATTGCGTTATCAGCAGGAACAATTAGGTCTGCTATGTCTGCAATACAGGCACAGTCTTTACATGCCTTTGACCTTGCAACCTAATAGGGGGGTTGCTGCAATTCCCATACACTTCTCATGACACATAACGGTTCTGCCTCAGTTTTGCTGACCGATTATGGATTTAACAGTGGAGGTGTATTTTCATAAGCATTTAAGCCCACAAGTACTTCACCACCACATCACTCCACTGATAGCGCCTGCAGCAATGAAAGGGTTAACTCCAGTTCACTGCCAGTCAAACACTTTCTCCTATTACTAATTCCAGGCAAACACTTATCTGAGAATTCTTCTTCTTCTTCTTCTTCTTCTTCACCTTCGGACTATACGGCTTAAAAGGTCTGGATGCGAGTTTAAGGACCCCCTGGAAACAATAGTTTTTTGGGGGGCAACTAGATTGTTACCTTTGCATGCAGCAAGTGAAACATTCATGCAAATCTCTTCCTTTCCTGATTATTTACAGTGGAGCTGAAAAATCATAGGAAGAAATAAAGGGAAAAACAAAGAGGCAAAAAAGGGAGAAGAAAGAAAATCAGCTTGTCGGAAATGTTATTTCTCCAATATGTCTGATGAAAGAGAAGTCATTTAAGAAGCTGGTACTCAAAGATGGTTGTCACTTCAGATAGGGGCTGGCATGGCTCACCAAGACATGTGACACTTTGGTGGAAGAAAGGTTTGCTGCATTATTGAGAACAGCAGAGATCAGGCAGACAAAGACTGGAGGGCCAAGGTGCCTTAGGCTTCAAGAGAATGAACTCAGCAGGCAAATGAATTTCATCCTCCATTTTTTTAAATATATTATTAGCTGGAACTTGCATTCTTTTTTTACGCATGAAAACAAAATATTCCACATTTGAGCCAGACTCTATGATGATATAAACCACAACAATATGCAGTGTAATATTTTATCCTACTCTGGCTATATATTCTCTTATGTTCTGTAGAGTTGGAACACAGAAGGACACCACTTAGACCAGTGCCCTATATTAAATAATGGTAGTTACTTTCCCCAGAGACGTTTTTATTGTTGAGTATTTGATTAAAAAGACAAGTCATTGTGTTAAAGGTGCACAGGAGGGATTAATATATAGTTAGTTTCCCTCATGGTTTTCTTACACAAACTAGCAAAAGGGAATCTCTTTGATACAGTTAGATTTTTACAACTGCTTCTTCAAGACAGTCAACAAGAGTTAAAGCAGCAATCCCGTCTAATCCGTTTATTGTATTTTTACTCCCCCTCCCCATTTGTTTTTTTACAGAATGGGAACCAGGGGTTTCCTGACATACTTAACGGTGACGTAACCATGTTTATAGCTCCCGTCAGTGGAATCAAAATGGGCCTCAAATTTCAAGCAACATCCTCGGTTTCGGCTTCCTATTGGACAGCAATTTAAATACACTTAAAAAAAAAATCATGAAGTAATCCAGATAACTTCAAAGGTAAGTATTCTTCCGAGTCCTTCAGCTCTGAAGGAATCCCGTCAGGTCTAATGATGTAAAAGGGGGAAGGTGAGGGAGGGGGGTAAATTAGGGGTCATTACTGCTTTAACTACAAGTCTACAAAATGACATGAATCACTTAAAATCTCTCGGAGACAAGGAACGGAGCATTCAAGATCCCTGTTACTAAACCCTTCTCTCATTACTTTTATAATCAATACAAGTCAGAAATTAGTCTATCCCTCACAATGTGTTAAGTCATGTATTGCAGCATTGATAGTTAAAATTTCAGTTGTGTTTTTCTCCCCCTTTCATATTCTTTTGTATATTTGCCTGGATTGTTTTCCTGCTTGTGCCACCACAAAACTATCCTAAAATGTGACTGTGACGGTAGGGGCAACCTAGCTAGCATATTTAAGGTTAAGTCCGGCCAGTGCACCTACCAGTCAAGACGAATGCCAGAGTTCTTGTTTAAAAAGACCATCTTATTACAGTCAAAATAGCTGATGTGTGTGATACTATGTGCCCTGTGACAGCTTATTCCCACATGCATACATAATGTAAAATATTCGATTACTCCTTTGTGTGCTGGCTCATGTACTTCACCTAGACAGCAAGCACACAAAGGTCTGGGCCAGCTATGTCAATGTGGGCTTGGTGAAGTACTTGGGACACTGGAGGAATGGGGAGGGGTGTTGACTCAGGTGTGGAGAAAAGTAACTCCCAAAAGCCGAGCCATTGTGCATCCCAGCCTCTGAGGCCTCTATTAGGCTGAAACTGGAAACTGAGGCCTGGGGCCTAGTCCCAACTGACTCAGTTCCCACTGGTCACTTAGAATCTCCTGCTCTCCTTAAGCCCACCCCATTGGTTGTCCTAAAGCACTCTAACCTCCCATAGCCCTGATTGGCCCATCATAGGCGAAACCTCACTCTGTGATTGGCCGGCATAGAATCCTTGCTGTGGTTGGCTGGCATGTAGGTTCCGTGCTCTGATTGTTCGGCACCCAGTCTTCCATACTTTTAGATTGAGCCTGGGAAAATATGTAAACCTCTGCCGATTACAGTTGGTTAGATTACATCAAGACACCAGACACAGTTGCTGTTTTACTACGAGGTTTTTGCCGGAGACACAGATCCAGAACGAGGCTCTAGTGTGACATTTAAATTTGCTACAATGCAACTAGCATCCCTACGGTACCGTTCTACCCAGAGACTCTCTGCGTTCGGTAGGCTTACCCAGTATGTCTTCCAAAGTGGCGACCAGCTACTAGTGTGCTAGGATTCCCCCTGTATCCCTTTTTGGTGAGTTTGAACCTAAAACCTTGTATTGTGTTTCTCTTGTTGTCTCTGGGACCGATAAATTGGTTTTATTTAACTTCTTCGTTCTGTCTGGCACTTGCGATCCTGTGTAAATTGTCTTGGTCTCCTGTGACTGTAACTTCATCTGGTGTACATAGACAAAGTGTGGGCATCTCAAAACCTTTCCACAAAAGCAACTCTACCACCCTTAATTGTGAAAATAAATGGCTTTCTTCACAGAAAACAATATGATGCAAAAATGGACCTCATCTTTTTATATAATATCGATTTATATTGTATAAGTCATATGTCTTGATAATATTAATGTTTTTAAAATAACAGCATTCTAGGGAGTCAGAACCCTGAAGTATGGTTTTAAAGAAACCAGAAAACATTTGGAGTTGTTAAATGACTAAACCTAAATAAGTGAACTTGCATATCTAATGCTAGATAGATCATTGCACAATACTCTTTGTGTCTTTCACAGTTGAATAAGAATGTTAGTTCAAATACAAAGTGTGATTATTTAGCCACACAGCAAGTAACAACAGCACAAGTCTTATTTTCTCACCAAAAATGATTATAGGACTAGCACTTGCTCAATTGCATATAAAATGCACATACAATTCCCACTGCAAAATTCCAAAAGTAAATCGCTAAAGCACGCAAAGTTTAAAATGTACCATAAAACCTTGTGCAAATTCAAAACGGAACAGAGAAAAATAAAAGCCTTTCTGTGGCAGATCTATCTTTTCAGAAGGTCTGCAACTTGTTAAATCAGTAGGAATACCTGTCAGAGATATCCTGCTACACCATTTGGCTGATGTCAAACCTAAATAAACCAGATCAGAAAACCAGCAAGTGGCAGAACGTAAATGAAATGGGAGAAGATCTGTCTAACTGTAACTCGCATGGCTTGCTTGCTGATTTTTGTGCTTTTTATTTTGGAGGAGGGAAATAGTGGCAATCACCACAGTCATTTGTAGTACTAATGTCCAATTCAGCCTCCTTTCATTCTCCTTATTTAGGTGGTCAGAATGGTTTCATAGCCGACACGGGGAGGCTGTGCTGTTTAGCAGGCTGTTTAATGGGAAACTGGCAGTCTTATTTCTTTTCTAGATTTGGTTTGTCACTAGGTCTCCATTACATGCCACTCAGCTTTGATGCCTTTGGACAGGACTGATCAAAAGATGTCATTTGACCTACACAGCATGGCAGAAACTTGGGGAAGTCTCATAAAGGGACACTTTGGCTGTAAATAAAATGACATTATTATTTCCTCTGTCCTATCATGTAGAAAAGCCAATTATGGTAATGCACTGCATGTCAATGGGAATATAGCAATCTTTTTTGGAGCAGCTAATGCAGGCATCACAGTTGCAACTCTTCTTCTTCCTGTGAAAATGTGCCCAACGGAAAATGAGGAGGAAAGAGGTGATAGATGTCTTCGAGACTCTTAATAAATTCCAGGACGACCATAAAACGTGCAAGTCAGCAAAACAATTGAAAGCGTAAAATGCAAACTGTTAAATTTCCAAATTATCTAGTAATTTAATCTTGAATGATTTATAATCCATCACCAGAAGCCTGCATCAAATCCTGCCTTTACTGTTTGACTGACAAGAAAGACAATTTATGGTACTACTAAACCTTTAGTACCCACTAATACTTAAAAAAAAAAAAAACCCAGACTTAAAAAAGGGAGAGAAAGTGTGATCTTGACCTTGTGGCTGTATTGCACCTCAAAGTTGTGCAAAGTCGAAAAAGGTGTTCTCTACCAAAATGATATTCTTTGTTATAACAGTTTAGTGCTTTTAGCAATGACCAAATTTGATCCGTTATGTCTCCTGCTTTAAAAGGATCAGTGTTTAGTGCCCAAAAAACATTAATCCTCAATAAGAAGACACATTAATCCCTCCCTAGCTGGAGACTAGCAATGAGCTGCTCTGCAACGATTTCCCACCTTCCTTGCAGTGAAGGAGTAAGACCTTAGAAGTAAGAATAGAAATGTGGTCATTAGTAAAGCTATTATTATTATTATTATTATTATTATATTTGTATAAAGTGGTTTGTCCACAGAACATTGCATGCATGGTATCAGCTGATGAGGAAGCATTGGTTGATATAAACATTGTTTCAGACAATAATTGTTTTGCACTTATGTGATCTGCATGCGCTATGTATTCCTTTTGGAAACTGCACTATCCACTAATTCCACATATTCCTGCTCCTGGAGGTGGAATTTATCAAAACATAATGACAATGTTTTGCAGTATTTAAAGAAAAAAAACCGTAAAGAGTTTACAATAAAATAATATTTTATTGCAATTTATTTAGCTGTTTGAACTCAGCTTCTTGGGCTTTTTGGTACAAAATGTCTGCCCTATTTGCAGTACAATTACTTTGTTATACTTGCAAGGCTGCAAGTCAGAATATGGAGGTGACAGTAGCAGCATGTATGCACAGAACAATTAACTATATATTAAAAGTGCAGTCCAGTCCTACAGCCCAATTAAACAATCCAATTGGCTCCCTTCTAGAAACTGTGATTACTTCCTTAAGCTATGCTAAAAGAAAACAATTACCTGCTTTTTGTGTGTGAATATGATGTACAAATTGCATTTCTATGGGGCTTCTGAATGGGAGACCGTTTGTGTGTGATAGCCCTGTAAGTATTTGCCCTATAATAAAGACAAGGTGGGATAAGGATACAGGAAACACTTGATTGACACACAAACACACATACACACATACATACACACACACACACACACACACACCCCGTTTAGAGGCCCAGAAGAAATAGAAATTATACTACCTACTGTATTAGAAACAGTAGCAGGCAAATCATTTCCTTAAGCATGGTTACATTTGTTTTAGAAGACAATGCAGTAAGGCGATTTGCTTTAACCATCCCCTCATAAAACTAGCACATATTGTACAGCCAATGGAATTTGCCATTTAATAGATATGTCATTTAATAGGTTTTGGGGGCATTTGAACCTATTAGACATATCTTAAACTAAGAAGCACATTAAGAAAAGGAGACATACTGTTACATGCCTGAGTGCTTTCACTTATTGCAAATCCAATATATGTTCCAAAGCAAGAGTAGGTTCTGAGTTCTGCAGATGAACTCATTTACATATACAATGACTCGTTTAGGCTGCATACATTATGCAAACAAAGAAGCAATTGTGCGGAGCAAGATTACCAACATTGCATTGGTGTTTTATCGTCTCTGTCATTTTCAGCCTGGTCACCACTGTCTTTGATTCCTCATTTGAACCTCTATTGGCCTCCTTTTGATGTTACAAAGCATGTGATTAACTTTCTTAACTTCTGCAATCCTAAAGTTGTTCTTATGTTCACGAGTGTGACCGATATTTAAAAATGGATGTCATCTTTATAGTTGCCAACTGATTCGAAGAGGCTTTTTTCTATAAGCTCTGAAGTGGCCAGACGCTCCCACTCAATTAAATATAGAACAAGCCCCAAGTCAGATGTGTGCTATAGACCAGTGCCAGTATTTTTTCCCTCGTGCTATTAAACATAATTTGCTAACAGATGAGAAAATACAAAACCAGGACTGGATCAATATTACAACGTTGGAGTCAGTTGCAAGGTGACGTTAACGGTGCAGTTCCGTGTAATAAGTATTAAAAAAAAATTCAACTTGCGATTATCGTAAGATTCCTTAGAAATATTCAATCTCCCTTAAAGTAACAGTTTTATTTATTTGCATTTTGTTAAATTGAAAATGCTTTCTTTTTCTCTGCGTAATTAAAGCATGTAATCGACTTCTATTTAACGGTTTTACTAAATATAGCTTCATAAATAAGCCTACAAATTGTAAAAATCCTCCATAACTTTTGGCTACCAAAGTTAAAAGCTTTAAAAAATAAAAAATACATTTTTTAAACTGGTCTGCTGGGATTTTCATCCGAAAGCAGCCGAAAGTACATAGAATAAGACCCGAAGGCCATTATTCACTAAATGGTGCTATTGAATTAGTCACTTTGCTGCCCATTCCCTTGAATGGGCTAGACGGTGTCAAGCACGAAATTGTATATATGTATGTATGTATGTATGTATGTGTATATAAATGTATAAATGTATGCAATTGTTCGGGACACTTAGCGGTGGCCTAAACCGAGACCGAAGTTTTATGAGTCACTACTGACACGAAAAAACTCTCTTCCCATGAGTGCTAAAGGCCATGTCTATACATACTGCGCTATATGTATGCACATACAACTGTCTCTTACACATACAAATACTCTGTAATTCCATTCCTATATACCAATAGGGACCACATAGTATCAACACACAATGCAACACCCTCTCACATTTCCACACCTACCCACACCATTGATATACACTCCCACTCACCTTTTGTAAAGCGCTGTATACACTGTGGGCTCTTTATTTATATTTACATACTTACTTATACACACACTCTTATTTCACTCACATTCAGGGACTATTTAACACCTCAAGTCATAAATCGCACACTACACAGGGGGGGGGTGGGCTCTAGTCACCTTCCAAGATGCACTGTTTTAAAGTAAACCCCTTGCCTGCTTTATTCAATGTAACATCGCCGGAAGAAGAGCTCAGTGTATCTCAAAAGATTGCACAAATAAAAGCATTTTGTTAGCCACAGAACGGTATCATCTATTCATTTTTGTATATATATATACACACACATATACATAGATACACACACAAAAGTAAAAGAAAATATAGCAAATGTTTGATCAGTGTAAAACCAATAAGTGTTAATTGATAACCCATGTGACTAAAAAACATAGGGAAGCTATTAGTGCATAATCTAAGTAAATAATGCACTTGAATTTGGTGCAATATTGAAAAAAATGGAAAAATTATAATTCTCTCTCTCTCTAACGGTTTTAAGTACATTTTTTTTTCTTCAACAAATGTGGCACAATTTTTGTGCCCAAGGAATTCACCACTTCTGCCTTCAGACAAAGACCCCTTTGATGACTGTGGTTTCCAGTTCTGCAGGTTTTCTAGTGCTGTATGTATAGGTCATATGTGCCAATAGTAAAAATAATTATTTTAGACTTATATACTAAAATCAAGCACATATGACCTGGAGTGAAATTATACTCTTATCATGCCTTTCAGTTTTGTATTAGGGGCAAAGTTAAACCAGAACATAAACCATCTCCCGTTTTGTCACAGATGTGCCTTAGGTTACGAAAGATGAGGACTAGTTGTAATATTGACTACAGCACAGTAAAATATGGCTGAGATGAAACATGGGCATTTGGATACAGATGCAGCGGCCGTTATTCGAACATATCACAGAGCCATTTTCGTGTGCGCTGCTGTACTCCACGCGGCCAATCACGCGGTTGATTTGTTTGAATTTCATGGATCCCGATTTCTTTGGGTGCAATTCTTCGCATTTCCGTGGCAGAAATGAATGAATTGTAATGTGTACAGTACAGTAATGCGTCAATTTACAGGTGTTTAAAAACCAGAACAGTAAAATGCCATTTTCTGCACTCGATAAACCACGAGTCAACACGCGGTAATGACGCGCCATGACATGGGTATTCCGAGGTATACAACACGTGATATGTTCGAATACCGGCCGCTGCATCTGTACAATTTTAGGGATGTGAGCAAAGGCTTTTGTCTAAAATAAATATATACAGTAGTGTATTTTTGCTGCATGCAGAGCAAATCTGTAAACAATTTCTAAAGAGAAATAAAAAAAAAGTAAAAATACTTTTAAGAGTAATTTTATTTCCTTAAGAACAAAAAAAAAAAACCCTCATAAGCCTATAGTACTTCATGACATTATTGAAAACAAACTATTATAGCAGTAGTGACGTACTTTAATTGAAGGCAAAGTGATGTTAATAGCAGTTAAACAAGGCATGCTATTATAAAATATTTATTTAGCATGTTACAGTTGTATGAAGCTAATTAATTAATGTCAATCCGCTATGCAAACTGACTGTACATTTGTGGAAACTGGAATGGGTTGCTACATTGCACGTCTCTCTGCTAGATACAAGGTGTGAGGCAGGAGAGCAGCACTGTTATTATAGAATGACAATTAAAGGTGCAATCCAAGGCAGCAATATTTTTTAAATATATAATTGAAACAGGGGGTCCCAGGAGCGGAACCCCAGTTAATTTTAGCTCTGGGGACCCCCTACTTCTGCAGATACTTACCTCCGAAGTAGGTGCCGGTAGCTGCTCTGGCTCAGCAAGCAGGGTTTTCACGTTTGAAGCTTCCGCATCACATGGGCCAATAGGAAGCTGCACCGATGACGTCACGGCTTCCTATTGGCACTCAGGGCCTGAGATCTCTCAACAGAGGACATAATGTGAACCCTGGTAGTCGAGGAGAGCGGCTACGGCACATAATTTGCAGGTAAGTATCTCCGGAAGCAGGAGACACACACACACATATATATATATCTATATATATATATATCAACTGTAAATATTACTGTATGTTCATTTGCATGTCTTAGTCGGGTCTGCAACTATATATGCAAATATATAGATATATATATATATATATGTAGCACACTTTCCCCCACCCCCTGGGAGATATGACGGATACTGTGTTTGTGGTACGTTACCTGTGGCTCACAGGAGGCCTGAGCCTCCGCTGCTGGGAGCTTGGGGTGTGCCTGATCCATCGGGTGACAGCATCTCCACCTGTACGGGATCCTACTATGTGGGATAACCCCGTTACAGGACTCCATGCAATAATAAACACGATGGTAAGAGTAACACTTTTACTGCATGCATAAGAATAACAATGATAACCAGTCCACACCACTAGGCCACGCACGGCCGTACCCTCACACCATCCTACAACACAATGTCCACCCTGGATGGGATATCCCTCCAAAGTATTGAGGGGCCCTTTGGCAGCCAACGCCCCCGGTGTCCACAAGTAGCAACCCACCCAAATATGTGAGACAGCGCTGCCCACTAGAACTGAAGGTGGTGCAGTTGGTGCACTGCCCAGGTGCTCCTACACCCTGGTATGGCCGGAAGATGATACGGACCCACTGATCCGCCTCTACGTAGGGTAGTATCCCGCGTGGATGGTTCCACCATGAAGAAAGTTTCTGATAGATATAGTGGTCTGGTCCCAGACCACCGGATCGCCACCGCGTCCTGACTGTGTCCCTCTCTCTAGTACTACAGGGTCCGTGTAACTAACTGATCAGCCGGTCCCTACAGCAACCACAAACTGAGGGGAGTCGCGGCCTAGCTGGGGCCCATGGGGATCTCTGGCCTAGTGCAGGGGTTTCAGACGTCCTGCACCTACACACCCTACCGCTTCCTCGTCCCAGCTCCGACTCGCGTACTCCTCGTGCAAAAAGTATCTATTCTCTGGCAGGGGAATACTGATGCCCTATTGACTGCGGGGTAGCATGTGAGCTGCAGCCCCAGGGGCTGCTGGGGCGTGTAGTCCCTGTGGAGGACCTTCCTGCTCTGTTTGCCTTGCACGCTAGCACTGCGCATGAGCGGTGTCTTGTGCATGCGCTATCATATCCAAGATGGTGGCGCCTGGGTTGCCTGCCGCAACCTCCCCACACTCTCCCCCAGCCTCCGCTGCCAGACTATATATATACAGAAATGGGGGGCAGCTGGCACTCCAAATACAGGAAGAAATGTGAGGTGCACCACCCTGAGGAAGATCCTACGGGGACCGAAACGTTGGTCATGTTTGTGCTGGTTTTCCACCTTTAATACAAGCTTTTTCACTTACCGTTGAGTGCTGTCCTCTGTCTGCTCTTGCGAGGGTTGACTGCTTTGTTTATATATATATAAATTGGAAAAAAATCCGCTGCCTTGGATTGTCTCTTTATTGTATTCGGAGATATTTTTTATGCCATTACTGCAAGATCATACTGTATGCAGTAACAGGGAAAGTAATAATGATATTTGTTGATTTCTCTCCAGTAACAACAACTTTAAATTGCTAATAGGTTAAAAAGAAAAATCTTACAAGTTGTAGGGAAAAATATCAAGCTGCCGAGGTGGGGTGAGGGAGAGGAAGGGGGGTTTGGGGGGACACAAACAAAACGTGTTATATTTTGTATAGCTCTTAAGAGGATATAGTTTTAAATAATTTTCATTCTCAATTTCATTGAAAATGTTGAAATGATATACTTGATACATTTATCCTCAATTTTGCACTTAGCTATACAAAGTTGGCGTTGGTATTGAACCACTTTAAAGATACTTCAGGATAATGAGCCTAAAGCACTTACACGTAATAACAAACCATATTACGCACATCCAACAATTTTCCTTTAAACTAACCAAATCCATTAAAGTAAACATCAAACTTTTTTTTTCTTTTTAATGCAAAATAAGAGCGTAATAAATTGGATTTCCTCTTTCTCCATAGACAATGGAGCTTGAGCAGAAAGGTAAAAAAAAAAAAGTGTCTTCAACAATTCTTTGATATATAAGCTACGACGTCATTTCATTTCTGAAAACCCTAAGGTCATGTAACACACTTTCTCTGTCATTTGTAAGTACATTAACTCGGTGGCCATGCGACAGTGAAATTATTATAATAGGCTGCTAAAATGGGTCAGGCAGGCACTGCATTTTATCTGAGCTTCAAACAACAGAGAGAATACAGTCCAAATCAAACATGACAGCATTATCATTTGCACTGCATGCCTCACTTTCCCAAAGCATTTCCAGTCAACAGAGAGAGGGAATATCTGCAATATTTTTCAGTCTGATTTTTTTCTTAATTATGTCCCCAAGAAAATCATTACATTTGGACTAGAAAAAATGTATTTTCATGGTATTTTCTTCACTCTCGTGAAGAGATGCAGTGTGTTGGAACGTTACCCTCCCGGGCAAACAATTATTAACTAAGGAGCAAAAGCACTATGTGCCCTGTTTACAGAGGCATTTTCACAATTTGCCTTTTGTGATTCTTAATAATTTGTTATACCCAGGATGAACATCACTGCACTCTTTTATAATATTCATTTCTTTAATGCTAGAACGGCTGCAAGATTTTGTAAAAGGAATGTATGACAGGCACTTTAGCATTGAAGAGGTTACAACTCAAATTACTTTGATTGCTATATACAGGAGAGAGGGAATGTGTGCAGAGTTGCATGTTTGATACAGAAAAATATGACATTTACTAAATGATAATCTAATAGTAGCAATAAGTAAGCACAATAATAGTGAATGTGGCCCATATATCCCTAAAACAAAACATTACAATTACAGATGTGCCTGTGTTTCCCTGGAACTTAAAACAAAAAGTTCAGACATAAGCTTATAGGGGTTCATTTGACACACTGTGAGTGCTCATTTGTATGTAATTACTGTACTCAGAATCCCTGGCTGCAGTGGAAGCGTTGTAAGCTAAGAGATAATGGTTAAAGACAGTGTTACAGACCTGTATGAGACACACAAGTGGTCTTTTTTTTTTTTTTTTTAGTTAAAAAAGCTCTAAAAACGTTTGCTAGAAGCAAAATTCAATTTCAAAAGAGATCTTCCAAAACTCCCATCTATACAACACGTAGAGTCAGAGATTCCCAACTAGGGTTACATGGAACCCTGGGGTACCGCCGAGCAGTGCCCAGGGGTTCCGCCTACGGACCACGGGCCGTATACGGGCGGGCTGTATTCGGGCTGCCCGCACTGTGTGACCCGGCACTTCCGGTGCCTACTGCTAGAGTGAGCACATGCAGTCCTGCCTGCTCTGCCATTCTGCTGCCCGCCGCCGCCGCCTCTGACGCCAACCGCAGGATACCAGCATCTCCCCCCGCCTGAGGTAGGCATATGGGGAGGGGGGATATGATGATGATGATCTGGGGGGAAATGATGATGATCTGGGGGCGGGGGAGAAGATATGATGATGATGAGGGATGCTGGGGGAGATATGAGGATGATGATGATGAGGGGTTCTGGGGGAGATATGGTGATGATGATGATGATGATGATTTTACCCGTGCGGCGTGATTTTTATGTATTGGGGGGTATTTTTAATATGGATTGTGGGGTCTTTTTAAAATGTATTGGGAACGGTGGTTTTTAAAAAAAATGTATTGGGGCAGTAGGGGTCTTTTTAAAATATATTGGGGCGGTGGGGGTCTTTTTAAAATGTATTGGGGCGGTGGGGGTCTTTTTAAAATGTATTGTGGCAGGGGGGGTCTTTTTAAAATGTATTGGGGCGGCAGGGGTCTTTTTTAAATGTATTGGGGCAGCAGGAGTCTTTTTAATATGTAATGGCGGGGGCCTTTTTAATATGTATCGGCGGGGGCTTTTTTAATATGTACTGTATTGGCGGGGTATTTTTATTATGTATTGCGGGGTGGGGTTATATGTATTTAGGGGGGTGGATTTTTTTGGTATGTATTTTGTGGGTGGGGGTGGGGGGATTGAGTGAGAGTGGGGTAATTGACGGAAGGCAGGGGTGAGTGAGGAGAGAGGGGGGGGTGGGAGTGAGTGAGGAAAAGACTGTTCATGGTCCCAAGGCTCAACAAAGTATCCGGTCGCTCCTCCTTCTCTTATCGTGCACCCCAAAACTGGAACAACAGAGACTCTCACATCCACCACCAGTTTAAGTTCTTTCAAAACTAAGGCTGTCTCACATTTTAATCTGGTCTGTAACTGTTACATAAGCCTATAATATACATCTTCTCTAACTGTGCATGCAATGTATTGTATATAATGTATACCCTGTTCATTTATGTAACTGTATTTGAAACCATGTATTATTTGTCATATTAACTATGTCCAGGACATACTTGAAAACGAGAGGTAACTCTCAATGTATTACTGTAAGGAATCGGGGAACACGCCCCCTGCGGCTTGCTCCCTCCTTACCTGCTGCATCTCACTTCCCCCTCTCCTTATAGAGCATGCACGCACCCGCGGTTCCCTACTCGTACCTCGGAGCCCCGGCGTCACGCATTCTCTCACGCGTGGCACGTACACGTGATGGCGTGCACCGCTCTCCAGCTGCGAGTCAACTTCATGCCCCCTTGTGGCGTATTTTCTACCCATGCCTAGTTTTCCTGATGTCTCCCTGTATGGCGTGCGCCGCCCTCTAGCTGCGAGTCAAGATTCCCTGTTGATTCTCTGTGTGGCGGGCGCTGCCTCTAGCTACGAGTCTTCCTTCCTATGCATCGCTGCCCCTTAGTCTGTTGGATCGCTCGGGGTTCGATCCTTAAGAGGGGGGTACTGTAACGATGCGCGGAACACGCCCCCTGCGGCGTGTTCCTTCCTTACCTGTTTCCTTCTGATCGCCGCCCTCTAGCTGCGAGTCAAGATCCTGTGTCTTTAAGGATTCTGAAGCAAACGACGCCATCTTACTTCCTGGCAAATCCAGCCCTCCTCCTCCTGACAGGAAGTAAGCCTCTCTCTGACTTTCTCATTGCTTACAGCTGCTGCTTCCTTTAAATAGCACTCAGTGGTTACCTATCTGGGTTCCTGCAAGTACTATCATCATTGCATGCTGTTCCTGCCTGGACCGCCTTGGTACCGTTACTCATCTCCTTTGGATTCTGGAAGACTGGGACAGTCACTCATATACTACTAAGTTTAGTTTACCGTCGGGAAGTGTAGGTACCTGTTTAGTAGGGTTAACTTTGACGTGGTAGCAGGCTTATAATTCCTTGGCCAATGGATTAGACTAAGAACCCTTATGTTATATTTAGTTTCGCTGCACTTAGCTGTTTCTTGCACTATGCCTTTAAGGAGGCTGGACGTCCTCCAAGAAGCAATTCTCTTGTGAATGTTACCTTGTGCTCTGGACTTTACCGCCTCGGATCCTTTCATGTTCCATGTTTCTAGTTCCTGGTTCCCGTTCCAGACTCCTGTGCTGAAGCGTTGGCTTCCCACAACCCCCGCGTTGGTGCCTAAGAGCGCGCGCACTCCCGCTCTGCTGTCAGAGCATGCGCACACGTGCAGCTGGATCAGTCGTGTCTCTGAGCTTGGCTCCGCACGCGTCGCGCACTCATGCGCGCGGCGCGGTCACGTGACTATGTGTGCCGATCCCCAGCTGCGCGGCAACTTACTCCCTTCGGATCCCCTGCGGCCTCCGCACCTCACTAACGGTTCCTTCCCTTTCCCTCTCGCTTGTGTGGAGAGCACAAGCGTGACAATGACTTCCTGGTAAAACATTTTATAAATAAATAAGTGAGAGTAAGGCCGAGCTCATGGTGGCGGCGTAGCTACTTGCGCTTGCTTCAGCGTGCCCTTCCGGGACTCTTACCTGATTGCCTATGGTAGTTCAAGTGCCCACGTCGACGCTGCTACATTTTGCCACCACAACTCAAATTGAGATTTCGGGCTGCAGTCACGTGATGTCAGCGTCACGTGAGCTGGTTCGGCGAATGAGGGCGAACCAGCTCCGTGACACGTTCGCCACCCCCCCTACCATGCCTCCCCCATCTCCTGCAGCTAGCGCACACATCTCTACGGCTGGAGTGTGCGCACAGTAGCACGCGCCACAACCATGAGCTCGGCCTAAGGAGTAGACGCAGGGGATAAATACATGTGAGGCGGGAGGGGGGGGAGAGTGAGTGAAACAGAGGGGAGAGAAATACATGGGTAGAGGGTGGGAAATAGAGGGGGCTCGTGAGGTGTGAAATGTTGTGATTTACCCCAGTCAAACCTAATATGTGTCGGCCAGATAGGGGTTCCCCGAGATTTTTCAAAATACATCAAGGGTTCCGCCAAACAAAAAAGGTTGGGAATCACTGACGTAGAGAGATGCCTGGGAAACACGCTATTGTGATATATACTGACCTCTGCCAATATAATGTGATACAGTTGCCACAGTCCCTGTTAAACTTTACAATTTAATGCGGGAAATGTTCAAAATGTATTGTTTTTCAGCCACAAGGGACATAGTGGCAAAAAACTGAATATGACACTATATGGCCAAACAAAGATAATTAAATCATTTGCCTCCATAAATATTCTAAATCTATGCAAAAAAACAGTACTCTATACTGCCACAACCCAACATTAAATCACGACTGTAATTATGATTTGATTTTTAAGAAGTATTTCAATTTGAAATGTTTCCGAGATAAAAATGAAGAGTTTGATTTTTCTGCTGTTTTCAATCATTCAGCAAGATCTCACTGACCCCTAGGATATGCAGAAAGGATTTGTATTGCATGATAGTTTGTGCATATGTTAAAGGAGCAATCCAAACATTTTTTTTCCCTTTTCATTTTTTAATACAGGGTTGAAGGGAGTCTAAGTAGCTGAACCCCGGTCATTTTGGCTACGGGGACCCCCTGCTTCCGGAGATACTTACCTCCAAAGGGGGTGTAGGTATCGCTCTACAGTTTCCTGCAGCTTAAAGCCCCCGGTCACATGGGCCAATAGGAAGCCACACCGGATGACGTCGCGGCTTCCTATTGGCCCGCAAACTTTGAAAAGCAGTGAATCCTGGAGTGGCAACTGGTATCCACTACAAAGGTAAGTATCTCCAAAAGCAAGGGGCCCCTGGAGCTACAATGAATGGGGTTCAGCTCCGGAGTCCACCTGCTTCAACCCTGTATTTAAAAAAAATAAAAAATAAAAAAATGGCTTGGACTGCCTCTTCAGTGGAAGGTAGTGCCACCTATGCCACAATCAGTAACTTACTTCAGCATAAATGTTTAGATGCATCAAGAACATACAAAAATCTATAATCATGGCATCTTTTACCCCACAGTATTTCTTTTTAGCTATCACATTATCTTGTAGCCCATGCCCTTATCGCTCTTGTAATGTACAGCACCTCTTAACAGACCATGTAGTGACGCTTTTACACAAGCCTGACAAAGACCCAGAGAGGTTTGAAAGGGTGTACATACTGCAAACTATTTGTTGGTCCAATAAAAGGTATCGTACCTATTTTTTCCCCCTTTTGTTTTTTTCACGACTTCTTTTAAGGCACAACAACCTGTTTTAACTTTACTCCATAACTCCCCTCTGCCAGGATTTAATTTGCGTTAACACAGCTTTCTATCAAAGACTCTGCTTGGTGAATACAATGCTATACCCATCTATTTTTCATTTATCAAAACATTGTAGATTATAGCAGCACTGGATAAATCCTCATATGACCAAACAGCAGTGGAAATGTTGCTTGGCGAGTACAGTACTTCAAATGTACCCTACATCAGGTATAAGTGTCCAAATTGATGCTTTTAGGTATTCCATTGTTAGAAATCAAGGAAATACTCACTTCCCAACCCACAAAGTCGCATTTATTCCCAGTGCCCTTTACTCATTTTTGTTCTATGATAATCACTATAGAGTTAAAGGAAACTGGTAATATGTGAACTTTTAATGTAACTTCTACATGTAACCAAAGCAAACACTAGTGATAGAAATGAGTGGCAATCACATTTTCATTTGTAAATATTCTTCTGTCCATATGATCCCTGGGAATCAGCAGTAAAATATGCCTATATAATTGTGTTATCTTTCATCGTGCCTTCATTGTACACACTTATGTGTCAAGCAGGCTGAATGAGATCGCTCAGAAATCTTACGTAAAAGGTTGAGAGCTGTGGGATAGAAAGATTGGTAAATATTTACACCAGCTGCAGTGAAAGAAATCGAAGAAAAAAAAATACTTAAACTATTCTGTTCTACGATTATTTTCTGGTTTGAAGGACAAAACAAATAAAACTTGATTTTGCAGAGCACCGGACGTATGTACAAAAATACTGTATTTATTTTGTGACAAGATAGGAACGCAGAGTGAAGTTGTTTCAGGGAAAGATCACAATTGTCAGCTCCAGCTTGTATGCATCATGAACATCAGCTAGCTTGACTGACATTGGGATTTAATGTGGCCTAACTACAGTTGCCTTAAGCACAGATACCATACTATGACAACGACAGCAAAAAGGCAAACTGGCTTGAATGCTTTAGAACTCCTCAGATTGTTGCAATCACGGTGCATACTGAAACCGATTCTTCATTTTTTTCTTCAAAAAAGCATACACGTTCTAACTAACCAATAGTGAAAACTTGGGAAAAGGTCAATCTGTTTTCCTCAATAATGCCATTAAGAATGGCAGAGCTAGATTTGACATGCATATGCAAATAAGAAAGGGAAAAAACACTGCTTTCCTTTCACAGTGAATCACTGCATCTGTATTAAATGTTGTTTTAAACACCATGACTAACAAAAAACACAATTTCTGTGGTTTAATTGGCAATAGGGAAACATTGAACGTTTCAGAACTGAACAGGGTTATTGTCTTTTGACATAAATTTAAAAAATGTGCCTTGTTCTATTTTTATGGTATGATTGCAAACTTCCAAACGTAAGTATAACCTAAACATGAGATGCAACTTAGCAATATTCTACACAAGAGGCATTGTGACATATAGTGGCTGCGGTTGAATGATCTAGTGTCATGGGATGGGGGGGTGGGGGGGAGGGGGAGATATACTGCACCATAAATGACATTTTTACACTTTGTCTTTTCATTTCTTGCATTATTTCCACTTGTGAGCAATATCTCTCTGACTTGATATCCCCCCTTACTATGTTTCCCCATATCTTTAAAGGTGCAGTCCCTCTCTTACTGCCCTAACATATGCTACACGTTTATGCTGCTACCTTACAGAAAACAGTTTGCGTCATCGTAGGGCAATCTTGTTTTTAAAAGGCTGTGGTGATGATAGTGGAACTGCAAAATATTACATGGGAGCACAATCCTTAACCAAACATGGTGATAAAAGCTCTACTGGAGCTTTCTTGTTGTTGAAAGGTTTATTTTATATTCATCGTGTGTAAACAGTTACTGCGGCATATTTCAAATATTTATTGTAGACACTGATGTATTATTGTGGGACCTGCCCCCTACATCAGGTGAGAGACATGCCAATATCGTCCCTCACTTGGCAATGTCTTGCCTCTAACGAAGGGTCCAGTCTCCAGAAACATCGTGCACCGCTACACCAACGTCCACAATGAAGATTTTGAATGTTTTACTGAACTGCCAAAGTTTTTTTTTTTCCGAGGGCCGCGGTCACTCCTCATACCCACAGGTAACCTATCTACAGTGGTGAACGTTCCTGCTGTATTCCTGACTGAACCATAGTAATATAATGTCCAACTATATAGACTAGGAGATGTGGTATGTGTGGTGCTCAGAATCAGACCGGTAACTTCTGTAACATAATTGTAATTGAGACCATAGGCTTGGTGGTCTGGCGACGACTACCCTCCTCAACTATATAGACTATACTGGATCTCTGTAGCCCCACTCTACTATCACATTTCACTCACTACCTTTTTCACATTTGCTGAACATTGTGATTTTGGCCCAGCCAATAATCCCTTCTCTGTACAGCACTCAGAGAGCAGCGGGAGTACTTGAATTGAAAGATGATTGCTACCATTTCAATTACCATGGGGAGAGCTCCAGTGTTATATGACTGCTATAATAGTAATCCCATGACTGTGCCTCATTACCATTCAGCCCTGAAAGAGTTAACATCGGCCACTCCAAATTCCAAACGCAGCATAGGTGGACATGTCAGGGTAAAAAACCTGCCATTGACAATGCTATTTCCAAGTGAAAAATGAAGAGCTTTAAAGCTAGGCATGTATGAAAAATTGGTAATCAGGCACAAGCATTGTACTTGTATGTGTGTTCATGATATTTTCTGTTCATGCAGAGCAAACCCACATTATAACCATTAATATAGCTGATTTGTCACTTTTTTGGGTAGAAAGTCCCCATATGGAAAAGACATCTAGAAAACACCACTTAACTAAAAGACCACGAAAGGGCCAATATTTATGGCAAGAAGCTAAATAAATGTCACTCTAAATTATCTTTGAGTCAATAATATTCAAATGCATTTTGCTTATGGAAAGTGAATCTGTGATGTTATTGCTAGCAACTGCTTAATACTGTGTTATAGAAGATAATTTGGCAATATCCTCCCCTCGTCAGGTCCTTCAGGCCTTGGCAGCGTTACATACTTCTCTTTGATAAATGGCAAAGACGAACATGATTTGGAATTGCAGAACGCTTAATCCCTTATTTAACCCCTTCTCTACTGGAGAGGTCTATAATGAATTGCAGGGCAATGCACTTGGCCCAGATGCACAGAGCTCCGTCAAGTTACTTGAATCACATTAAGACTAACGGTGTATCTTCAAAATTCACTAAAATTATATTAAGCCATGTTTTCTCCCATAAAGAGCATACACACGAATGTTAATGTTAATGACATGCAAATGGTATGCAAATTATGCATTTTCAGAACATTTCAGAACATCCAGTAAAGTCCTTTAATGTTAACATGGGGACTTAACGTTACATCATTTAGGTTGTACCTAAACTTGGCGTTACTCCCATCCAGACACTGAAATAGTGCTTTTGCAGTCTCTGGATTGCTGTAATGCCACAGTTAGGCATAATTTTAATAACATAGCGTAATTTCCAGGCATTCTTTTCCTCTCCTCTTGCTCCACTTTAGCAAAAGTCCTATTTTGGGGTCTGGATAGGAGTAATGCCAAGAGTGGCAAACGTTGTTGGACGATAACGCAACGTTATGATACAAGGTTAAGTTTATGCAAATGATGTAGTTCGGATGTTGTTTTGCATATAATTAGCCTTGAGGATATCTTGATAACTCTGAGAACTTTAACGTTTTGTCGTGTTCTAGGTCAGGGGAGTGCAAACTTTTGGAGCCGCGCCCCCGTCTGCTCCCCCTCGCTCTCGCGCCCCCCTACCTGGTTCTGAGGCGTCAAATGACTTAGCGCGGTCACGTGACCCCTTTGCCATGGAGACGGACGTGTGACGTCACTCTGCATGATATCGCAACGTCAAATTACGCCACGTTGCCATGGCAACACGTCCCAGCAACGTATCTAAACCACGGTAAGTGACTTGCCGAGGCCTCACGTGGTCATCCGGCATTTAATTAAAATGCCTCAGGGAAGAGCGCGGGGCCTCTGCAACTGCCCACGCCCCCCCCCCCAAAAAAATACCGCGCCCCCCACCTCTGTTCTAGGTATTTTCACGTCATGAGCCCTGATGTAACGAAGCTCTGTTGCTCTGGGACTTTATCTGCTACAGCACCAATGGGATTACAATTTACTCAATATCTGTCTACAATAAAGCAACTTGTCCTGTACATTCAATCAAACAAGTCTGAATAAACTATTTGTTGTTTTGTCTCTCTAGGCATTTCTTTAAAAAAAAATTTTTTTTAAACCTTTTACACCCATATTAATTTATTTTGTCATTTATATTTTGCAATGTATATGGATGCAAAAAAAGCAAATCTCTTGGTTAATATTATTATTTAGCACCCAGCGGTAGTATATGATTTGAAGCTGCTGCACGTGTAACATCACAGTCCACCTCCTCTATTAGTGCTATCAGCGATGGGAATTTTTCAGGTTTGTGATCTTGTCAAAGACTCCCTGATGCACAAACGTGGCAATTCACGTGGAAAATATAACCCATAACAATTACACACACAAAATCCCATTGATTCAGCAAAATGCGGTGCTGCTAAATGATCAGATTACGCATGGGGAGACGTATTTGGTGCAAGGCTTAATTTTTTGCTCTCAGTTCCATCACGTCAGATGCTTCTGAGTCAAGAGTCTAACTTCTGGCACTGGACTGTTAAGCAGAGAGGTTTATACTACCTGACTCCTGGTGGCGTTTTTGCACAAATTAAAGTAGCAATCCCTACAGAACGTATTTTTACCTTTGTAGGTTCGAGGAAGTCACATGGAGCTCAACTGTTATGCTCAAAGATCGTGGACCATCCCAGTTGCTGTAAATTACACTTTTTGCCCAATTATGTGCAAAAAGAAAATACAAATTTGCCTATGGGGTTTTGGTAACAACAGAAAGCTGGCTTTACTGGATCCAAGGCTGATCCTGTCAGCCATATTGTTTTTCCGGGCATCTATGTAATCCTGGGAGATTAACACTGCCATTTACCAGCAATTGAGGGCCCCTGGAGTTTGAAACACCGCTCAACAGGACCTCTCGGATTGATCATGGAAAAAAAAAATAAACCCATCGAAAAAAAAGTAGAGTAGCCCAGATGCAGGACAAGACAAAAAAAAGCGTACATCAAATTGTGTGCCAAGTAACTCCTTCAATTGCCATTCAACACACAAGCACAGACAAAGTAAAATACAAGAGCAAAATACCTTGATAAATAAGTGCAAATAGGCACAATGGCCAGAAGTCCTGAAATATCCATGCCCGAATTGGGCAATACCTGACGTTAAAGCCAATGGCAGATATCGCCGACTGGGGCACGGATCACTCAGACCAATAAGAGAAAAAGGGTTTTCTCCCCCAGCTATGCTCTAGAATTTCCACAATACATTCCCCAGCTCCCCCACTAAAGTCTACACAAGGCTGGCAGAGGATTAACATACCAATATTTAAAATCAAGAAAAAACGCTGGTTAGTGGGGGGAGAACTGGTGAATTTTGTCGTGATAAATAGAATACACGGAAATAATATAAAATTGCCTCACTTAGCCAAAAATGTGTTAATTTCATGTGATCTTTAATTCAACAACTACATCGCATTTAATGGAGGTTAGCTAATTAATGAACTTCTGATTATAGATTAATGTTCCAAAGCTTTTATTTATTTTTTACTTTAAAACCATGGCAAGTATTCGTGTATTTTAATTGATGGTACAGCAAAGGTTGTTTACCTCCTCCACATATTTAGAATTATAAACAGATCCCTTTTATTCAATGGTAAACACAAATGCAAAGGTTACCAAGAGTCGAATGACATCCTCTGTGATACACATGGAAGAAAACAGGTGTACAGTAGCTATCAGAAATGATGTGATAATATTATCAGATGTAAACCAAAGCAAAATGCAATGCACTTATGTGCATGGACATGCTATTGGTTTCATCAAACATATACGTTTGGCTGGAAATACTAAAACAGAGTCCCTTGACTCCTGGAATCTTTTGTTGGAGGATGTTGATACATTTAAAAATGGTAAGCTCATGAATGCAATATAATATTGTAAGGGGTCAGCTATAACCATTTGTAATAAGGCTTGAGAAGTGACCTAGTGATAAAGGCAATAACTTTGATGTACAAAAAAATCTTGTTCAAGCCCCAGTGCTATCAACCTGTGACCATGGGCAAGTCATTTTATCTTTCCCAGTGCCACAGATTGACAGTTCTTTAGGGCAATGGTTCACTGTAAATTGTACCATGTACGAAAGTAATAGTATTGCATTAGAAAGGTTATTCATTGGACTGAGATGTGTTTTCTTTTATTGTGTAGTGTCAGGCTTCCACTCATTTACCTGGTTATAGAGCTTATCTCAAATTATATATCACTTTTAAACTAAGGCAACAGACATCATTCCAAGACAGAAGTGGATAACGTTACAAAAGCTATAACTTAGAATATTAAAATAACAGCGACTTTCACACGTTTCATGAGAAAATACTTGTCCTCCTTTACCTTGAATATGAGAGGAGTTGCTCTTACCACAAACCAGGGTTTTCTATGTTAACTGTGCTTGGTTCCGTCCTACATTCACAAAAGCTGGATACAAATCCAATCTACTGGGTTTCAAAGGCAAACCCTGAAAACCAATTTCAGTTATTCCTCTGTAGGTGTTCCCCCTCCAGCACGTTGCAGCAAGTTATAAACTGAATTGAGCTGGCCGCGATTTACTCTTACATTACCTTAACAAATACACATACGGGAACAATTTCCGTTACCTGAAGCATTTCTCATCTAAAATGGATTGCTGATTTCTTCTTATCAGTTGAAAATACAGCATTCGATTGTGGGTAAGAAACCAGAGCAATGAGTTCACTTGACAGGATGAACTTTCCAGAACCTCTATTTAACACGTCATTGGGAAACCTATTGTAATAGGAATTAAACGGAATACCTGCAAAAATGTTTGAACCTACTATGAACAAAAAACAAAAAAAGGTTGGACATCTTTTTAGAAAGGAAAGGTATACAGGGATATACCAAATAAGCAAACATGGGAAGGATGTTGACCCAGGGAGTCATCGGATTGCCAATATTTGGAGAGGGGAAGGCATTTATTTTTCCCCTTATGAGATATCATTAGATGATATTTCACTTGGGTTTTTTGTTTGCCTTCCTCTGGATCAATATACTGTAAATACACATACAGGAAAAGTAGCTGTCGTCTAAATTTAGCATAGGTTGAAGTTGATGGACATATGTCTTTTTTCAGCCTTATCGACTATGTAACTGTATGTAACTTTGTTAATAAGGTTTACATTTAAGATTCCAAATACAGGTAGCTACAATCTGCTGATAAAATCAGTCATTAGTAATACTATGGGCAGTATTCTATATATTCCAAATAGGCAGCTTTCACCAACAGATTGTGACAAAATGCAGAAGCCGTCATCTTTTAAATTTTATATTGAGTGAAGAAATACCAAAAGCAGCCCCAAAGTCAACTTTCAAAGGCTTTTTGCTCGGGCGGCAAATCTCCATTGAAAGTAGCTGGCTTTGCTAAACTATTTCTTCTACCTGTATTCTATATAAACAGAATTGTTTTTTGTTTTCTTTCAGTGAAATAAACAGTATTTGTTCACAGCCAGTCCAGGGGGTTAAGTGTGTTGAAAAAAAGTGAACGTATTAGGATGGGTGTTGGGGATAGATGCACAGGGGAGGGAGGTTAGGTTTGCCAGGGGTGTGAAGGCGTTTAAACCCTTGTATGCCACAGCGGTTATACCTCTGTGGCATACAACGGGGGTAGTTAGGTAGCTAGTTATATGTATTAACCCTTTAGCGACGACAGTGGACATTTAGGCTACTGCATCGGTGCTGTACGAGCGCCTGGCAGCCTGTGCACAGCTGAAAACTGTGATCTGCGGTCTGTAGGGCGCGATGGGAGACGTGGGGTGTGTGGCCAAAATGGAGGGGGCACGGCCAAGATGGGGGGCGCGGACATGACGTCAGCACAACACCAAGCACAGCCCAGCAGCTCAAAAAGCACTGCACCAAGCACATTCATACTTCTAATTCAGGGATAGACCAACAACATTTTAACACGAGCTTACCTGGGGTCTGTGGCTGAGCTGCAGCAGATTGCGATGGGTGGAGGGGGTTTGTGATGGGGGCACGGCCATGATGTCATCCGGCTGGTTTGCCCTCAATTCTGAACCGCCAGGTGTGTGTGGGGGGGGGGGGTTCTGAAGACAATTTTCTGGTCTTCAGAAAATCTGGGCGCGCATCGCGGCGGATAATTGCGCACCAAGGCAGCTAGTGCGCCCAGCCCCATTGAGGGGCAGTTCTTGTTCCTGCAGTGCACACCATAGCGCGAGCTGCAGCATGTACTGGGGACCTAGCCTAAGGAATACTTGATGCATGCAATTATAACACTATGGTTACTAAAGGGTCAATGTAATATTTATTTATCGATAATGCCAGGTATACGTTGCATATCAATATATGCTCGCATATGCGGGATCGCAGGTAAAATAGCAAAAACTAACAACAAAAATTCAGAGCCCTTCAGAACCGTTTATTCGATTCTTTTCTCATCTTCACTATTTTCTCTGGGTGCCTCGGACCCCCGGAAACATTTCCAATACAATTTAAAATAGCTTTAGCTGAAAATTGCTAACTTTTACCGGGGAAGAGGTTCCAAAAATGTTTTGTGAAGCAGCAGCTGCCCCTTCGTTGGATATAGAATATGGCTGAGCTGTTACTGATACACCCTACGTTTGGATCACATTTCAAAATCAGGGTATTATTTCATTCCAGTTCCTGCTAAGATTATGTACATTTTGGTGCTGAGAGATTTTGAACGCATTTATATTAGTTGCTTAGCTTGTGTTAACTTCAACGAACCTGTTTTTGACAAGTTTGTTTCAGGATAGCTCATTTCTGCCACATTACCCAGATTGTTATTCTATTCGTATTGTGCTGCGGTTACCGAGCATTCCTGTATTTCTAGTACTATGGGACAAATTCTACATACTGCCAAAGTGGCTGATAAGGCCCTTTTCAGGCGAAAATCCAAACTGACTTCAATGTGGATTTCTGTCTGAAAAACAACCCCAACACCTATCTCCTTATTGTCAAGCTAAAAAGAAAGAAAAGGGGTCATCTAAAGGTCAATGAAAGTTCCTCATGACTCTGACTGTACATGTGATCCATAGATGACAATATATCAGTCTGAGATGTTTCTGTATAGGCTATTTATATTCCAACACATCCATGGTGTTCAGACTCATACACATGCACTTTACAAATGTGCCCCCACGAGGGACTTTGGCTGGTGACAATGGTTAGGAAACAAAAATATAATGGAAAGTTAGAAGTTCATTGTCAAATATTTAAGTAAGTACTGAAATAAAACCCAGCATCTCTAATTTAGCAGTTAAGAGACATTCCCTTAGCTGTGTTTATTTCATATTTTTATTTTTACCAACAGCAGGAGTCCAGCATCCTATATGTGTTAATAAAAGTAAGTGCAGAGAGGTGTCTGGTGCTTCCATGTAAGACCTGAGGCGTGGGACTGCGCATATACGTGATATACTGTTTTTAAAAGCAAAAGAATTTGACACGGTTCCATCAAAATACAAATAGTTCAGAAACAGCCTTTGGTAATCCAGCTGCAAGTGTTGGCGTTACATTTGTCAGAGGTGTAAAAACTTGTTAGTATATATATATATATATATATATATATATATATATATATATATATATATATATGTATATATGTATATATGTATATGTGTGTGTATATATATATTTATTTTTTATGCCAAAAAACAATTTTTTTTTTGTTTTGTTTTTTAACAATCCACATATGATCCTTCAATACATTGGCAGAATACTGAAAAAAGTAGGGAAAGTAAACATTGAATAAAGAAGCTATTCATGGTGAAGACATAATGTTTACCAAATGAACTCTAATGAGTAATCAGTCAAGGTGGGCTTTAAGGTCTCAGGTTTGGAGAGAAACTTGCATTCAATATATTTCCTCCCATTAGAAGATAAATACACGATATGTTATCATGGGATAGTATATGTAATATGCACATTTTTAAGAGGCCCATTAACACAATTCACTTAAAAAATTCCTAGTGAGTGGGTAGTGAGGTATAAAAATTGAAGCAATTAAAAAAAACAGTATAAACCAAACAAAAATATGAACAAATAAAAATAGTATATATTAATGTTAATTTTACCTCCAGTCCTACCATAATGGCATCAATCTATACACAGAACCTGACTGCAACTATTTATTTCTATATTGTGGTAAACATTAAAGTGGTAGTGCAGTCACCTGATTTCATGTTAAATTCCCTTTTTGTAGAACGTATATATTTTTTTTAAGTCAGAAACCATCTTTGTGATTATTTTACATTAAAAAAAAACCCAATAATAATACTAAAAAATTTATTTGTGAAGCGCCAACATTTTCTGCAGTGTGGTACATGGGGTACAGAATTATATTTTCTGTATTACAAAAACATAAACATACAGGTGGTGAGGACAAACATGCACAGACACGTACAAAGTGGTAATGAGAGCCCTGCTCGTTAGAGCTTACAATCTATTCTAGAGGTCTGTACAATTGCCCGCTTTTTAGGGCATTGTCATGGAAGACACAATCTTGGAAAAGGGCACCAATTCTAGCAATAGTACCACCTGACACAATAAAGCAGAAGTGCTCTACATAGAGAACAAACTGCCGTGGCTCTAAATTCAATATAAAGAAGAATGGAAAAGCACACAGAGCATGCTTTTCGTTATGCTTGATTGGGAAGTTATAGGCATGGCTTTGCGTTTTTTTTAGTTCACGCTTTAGACACGACTTTCACTTCCACATATAATGTTGAAGTCAGACTCGGTATGGAAGTTGCAAAAAAAAAAAAAAAAAGATCCAAAAAGTTAAAATTTTAAAGCTGCAGGAAGTTAAAAAAGTTACTCACAACTTTTCCCTGAGCTGAAGTGCGGAGATAAATTATTTTGTTCACTACTAATTAAAATAAATAAATGTATATTATGTATATATACAGTATATATATATATATATATACACACATATACACATATATACACACACACACCTTACAGCCCATTCAAGGCAATGGCCTGCAAGGTGCCTTACAGCGCAATAAAAGGCCTCTTATGGCAGAAAACTGCCCAATAGATGTTGGGGATAATGTTACAACAGTTGTGCTCATACCCTTGTTCAACCTATATACTGTAGGCCTAGATGTACTGAGCTCCATCAGGCAATTTAACCTAACTCTAACCTAAATTACCTTTAGGTTAATCGTAGCATGTATTCACTAAAGAGAACAGCCTAACGCAGTTAGTCCTTCAAATAAGGCCTGGGACATAGTACAGCAGGCTGTGCTGAGCCGCGCTGAGCAGATGCACTTACCCCCTGCATCTGTGATCAGCGTGGCTTTAGCAGCCGCTTTCCACGCTTCCGCATGTGTGCGGAAGCTCAGAAATTTTGAGGAGACAGGCTTGTTTGAATTTCGCTCATTAGTGCTAAAGATATGCAAAAGAAACGTTCCACCTAACATTGCATATCCACTTGTCAGGAATCGGCGTCTTCCGCGCTCCCCACACAGAGCACCCTCTCCCCTTAGGGAGTCCCTGGACACACAAAACAATCCTGCCTTACCGACCTACGCGGCTCCCCGCCCCTGCCGCCGTCGCGGGATCACTCCCCTCGGCGATTCCTCTGTTCAGCGCCGGGCGCGCCCTCGCCCTCCCGTGCGCACATCTGCATCATCTACTGGCTCGGTCCATGCGCGTACACGCGTTACGGAGCGCGCTCATTCTGCACACTCTTCTTCCCGTCCCCCGGACCTCAGGCTCCGCCCCTGCACACCACACGGCATACTCAGGTTACCAACAAGACTCACCAGGCCTGTTATGCCTGCACCAATCTGCAGTGTCTCCCTGTAGCTCTTCCTGTCCCGCCTCCGTTCCTAATTTGACCTTCCTGCTTTATCTAGCTTCACTCTGCTCTCAGTCTTTGCTCGACATAGTCTCTGTATGGAAGTACTTCTGGATTCTCTCAGTGTTTTCACAGGTTCTGACGCGGCTTGTACGATCTCGGCACTCCTTGGACTACGCTCACTCTGGTAACCCCTTGAGCACGGCTTGGACTACGACCTATCTCCGCTCTCCACTCCCTGACCTCGGCAAGGCATTCTTCACTCTATCTCTACAACCGGTACCGGCAAGTATTGTCTACCTTACTACACCTGGCCTGGCAACACTTTATACCACACTCCGGATACGCTCCCTTTGCTGCGGGTGCGTGTATTACCACTTCCCCCTTCAGCTCAGGGCACGGGTCTGGTCTGCGGGCAGCACCGGCGTAACACCACTAAAGTCAGTTCAGGTTAACTCAGGGATTTAGGTCATACGTACAAGTGACGGTACTTCCATCCCGACCCTGAATTATAGGGAGAGAGAGATGCAAATTAGCATATATCCTAGTTCCCAAGTGTGTTCCTTTTTGTGTATAGGTATCTCTCCAAGTATTTTTAACCTGACGGTATATCCATGCTAAGGAGTTAAACAATTACCGTTGTTTATGCATAGATTTAACTTTGTCGATGTGTTAAACTTGGGGAAAATAACGTCTGTTAATAATTTAGGTAACCTGGATTTACCCTGATTTAACAGAACTTAGTACATTTGCACCACAGTGTTATTTATCATATTTTAGTCTCTCATAATTTTAAAGGAGCAGTTCTTCCTACTCGGGTGGTAGCCAGGGGTCCCCCTGAGGGAAACACCACTACATTAGCCTTTTCAACACAGAATACGCCCTGTTTCCCGAGGTACTTACAGGTGAAGTCGCCGGGTTTAAATCTCCCTCATGGGAAACAAAATGGCTGCCAAACCTAGGTCAATAGAGAGCTGCAACATCAGTTGTGGCTTCCTATTGAATGGCTATTTTAAATCTTCTTTAAAATCCAGGAAGCAATACCGGTAACTTCACCAGTAGGAATCTCGCTAACCAAGGGTCCTCGGAGCGAACGATAGCGTGGTTCAGTCCTGGAGGACCCGCGGTTCCAATCCTGTAAAAAAAATAAAAAATAACAGAGGTTAGTTACAATGTATTGCTCCAGAGTTAAGGTGAATTCTTTGCATTGTCAATGTGGAAGAGGTTAATACAATTTTGCTCCATGGTTTCTGGCGTACAAAATATCAGTTTGTATAATTCTATACTTAACATAAAGCTTGCATTTCTCACTTTTATTTGTAAATACCTTAAATAATAACTTGTACTTAAAAACTGAAACTATAGGGGTAATTCAATATAGTCAGAAGCGGCTGTCCATGTTTATACCAGTCACTTTGGAGCTAATTGAATAATGCCCTACGTGCCCTATTAGTGTCCCACTTAGATTGTAAGCTATTCGGGGCAGAGACTCCTTTTCCTAACGTTACTTGTATGTCTGAAGCACTTCCCATTATGTGTTATTTGTATTAATTGTCATTTTATATTATTATGTCATGTGTATAACTGCTGTGAAGGACTATGTATATAAATGGCACTATATAAATAAAGATATACATACATACACTGTTGTTATACAAACCTCAAAAAGTGACTTTGCTCCAACACAAGTAATTTTATGCCCTAAATTTGCCTTTATTTCACGTATCATGCATTTCTGTGCTTTTGCGAAACATTGTGGAGCACCCTTGTGGGATACCTATTTAATCTAAGGAGATAAAAAAAGATTTAGAGCGTTAACTCCTAGTAATGGCCTTTATGTTGTAAGGTTATCAGGCAGGTGCCTGGCCACACCTTATTTCTAGAATGTGTGAAAGGTTCACCTGGTCTAGGATGACTCAGCAGAACATAAGCTCTGCCCCTTTTCTGCCCAGAGACAGTGATAGGGAGAAAGATCATATATAGGTGCGGATAAGAACTCCACCCTGAGATCCCAGCAGGAACCAGAGGAGGGGGTCTCGCCTGTAAATATGCATATACACAGTTACAGGTAACTACAGGACCGCAAACAGATTTCCCAGGGCCCAGGACTAGAGTTACGACCGCCCCCCCCCCCCCATTTTGGTGGTCTTGCAACCCCCCCTCTATTTCCCCCTTCCCTCTTCCCATGTATTTCTCTCTGTCTCACTCCCTCTTCCTCACTCACCCCTTCTCTCCTTTCACTCTCCCCCAGCTCTCTCTCCCCCCCTCCATCAATTACCCCACTCTCACTCAATCCCCCTTCTCACACTCATTCCCTCCCCCTCCACTGACAATACCTCCCCCACAAAATACATACCAAAAAAATACCTCTTGCTGCAGGGCCCCGGCTCTCCCCCAGCTGCGGGCCTCCCTCACTCTGTCCCACGCCAAGCTGCTGGCAAGCGCCGGGCCTCCCTCTCATGCCGCTGCGCACCGGAAGCTGAGCCCAGCTTGCTTCCGGTGCACGTCGACGTGATAGAGGCCTGGCACGTGCCAGCATCACAAGCTCGCTGTTGGACAGTCAGTGAGGGAGGCCGGCAGCTGGGGGAGGACTGGCAGCCGGCCCGGCCAGAGGCGGGCCCAACTTGCAGCGCCGGCAAGCCAGGTCCCCAACACCCACCGGGCCCCGACACCTGTCCCGGCTCTCCCCCCCCCCCCTGTTGGAGGCCCTGGGTAACTACGGTAGAACAGCTTTGTTGTTTTCCAGATAGAAATGTTACTATCCATTATAGGGTCCCCATATATATGACCCTCGATGCATCCTACCCACAAGAGGGGATGGCAAGGCAAGGCACTTCACCATAGGATCCTCGTGATAGGAGTTTACAGTATCACTCCATAGCTGCCAGAGGGATAGGTTCCCAGCTGCCCTCAAAAGATAGTAAGCCCTTAAGCTATGTTAGGGGGATAGGTTGTGCAGCCTTAAGAGTGAGGGCACCCTGCCAACGGGACCCAGTGGAGGTGGGATCGGCCATTCATTTAGGCAAATGTAGTGCCATGAATATGACAGACAGGAAGCTTTGTACCTCTTTGGGAATGGTGTCAGAGCATTCCAAAGAAGAAGTTATGTTGGACTGTTGTAAATAAAGTTTAAGAAAAGTTCCTGTCGCCATTCCTTTATTAGCTCACCACACCAGCCTGGGAGCACCCAGAGAGATAAGGTAACAAGAGCCTCTGATCATCACCTGAACTTTAACACACCACCTAACAGACATTGGGACACTTTGGTGTGGCCCCCCTCCTGTTGGCCGGGGAAGAGGTGTTACAATCGAAAAACAGATTTTTCCACTACAATATGATGCATATTATCATGTCTGTAAGATCACTGAACAAGTGCTATTCATTGTACTCTTTGATCAGTTTGATGACTTGATGAAGTTACCCTGGTCTGTCCTTCTGCTATCTTCTTCTGGGTGTTCCTCTGCTATCTCAAGAAAGCTCCTTATATGCTGTCATGAACTTATATTCTCCCAAATTCTTACCAGTCTTTCACTCATAACACTGAAGCACTAATGCTCTTATCTCCCATCATGAATATTGCAACCTTCTCCTCACCAGCCAACCTCTCTTTTTAATCTTCTCATTTAAAAATTATGCCTTCAGACTTGGCTTCTCTTTATGTGTCATCTATTTCTCAAATGCTGTTCCCCATGCGTGTGTCTCTCTTCTCACATACACGGTTGCCCCCTCCTCTGTAGTTCATTTGACGACAATATTATTTTTTAGAAGCCGGCATAATTAGATTTAAATCTTACTACCTCAAGGAAACCTAGGTCTCGTGCCATCAATAAACGTACCCCTCTACTCTTCACCCCAGCAATATGTATTGATGTCAGGGAAGTGAGAATACTCTCATAAATATATGTACACAAACAAACACACACACGCGTGCATCTGTCGTTATATTATTATATTAGATTTAGTATTAGACATGTCTGTCTTATTACTACACAATACAACTAAATAGTAGGCATTGTGGGAGCAGTTACTGTTCTTCCATGTTGTTTTACCTTCTCCCTGACCGAAATACACAAATAAAAGGCAGTGAATGAAAACCTTGCTAATTTTCACAGATGTGGGCCTACTTTTAATTTGTGCAACAGTGCCATGGACAACAACAAGTACTTACAATATCCATTAAAAGCCTTTAGCACTAATTTAATGGAGAGAAAAAATCTAATGGGATTTCACTGGGATTTCTTCATTAACTTTTAAAGGACGTCTTCAGTTGTCGTCATCGTGTACAAGAATATTTAACAAATGTAAGAATCCTGCCGCGGTCATAACGGGAATAGAGGACAAAAGTGGAGATAAAGGCATTTTCCCTTGGTACTGTATGTACTGATTAAAGGAGGTCAGCAAGCTAACTTGCACTGCACACTGCAACAGACATTATTAAGTTCATTCATTAAACATGGTGTTTGGGGAATGCAGTAGTGGCTCAGACCTAAGGTCACTAGGTTTGATACTGCTTTGACTCAAATACAGTCTTAGGTGGAAGTAAATTAATTATTTTAACCCAAAGGTGCTGAACAGTTGTTTTCTGTGTGCGTGTTGCGTAGGAAGTGTATGTAAATAAAATCCCTGTAGAAGCAGGCTAATAGGCTTTTAATATAACACATGCACAAAAGAATAACACTAATACTGAGTTTTTTTTTATAGCACCATTTAAACCATGGCATTAAAGCAATTGCCCATTGCTCTACCTCGGCCCAACTTCAGTAATCACAGTTTAATGTTGGGGTGCAGGGCTGTTAAACACGTGGCCCACTAGGTGTTGCCATGTTGCCATGCAGCCCGCAGCTGCTCAGCAGACAGACCAAGTGGGGAGAGCTTGGATGCAGGAAGTCCTCCTCTGCCCCCCTACTGGTCTTCCTCTGACACCCACTGGTGCGCACCAAAAGTGAGGTCTGCCCTCCACCACAGGATCCCTCCAAGGTAAAGTGTGGGAGGGAGGTATTTTGTGGTTATTCGGGGAAGGGGGGGTTTATGGGAAAGAGGAGTTTTGTGGGGGGTATTGTGGGGATGGGGTATTGCGCAGTTAGGAGTTTTTGTGGGGGTGGGTGTTTTGTGGGGGTATTGTAGGTGAGGGGTTATTGTGGGGAAGGGGTGGTATTGTGTGGAAGGGGTTTTTTTGTGAAGGTTTGGTGGGGAGTATTTGTAAGGTGAGGGGGAAGGAATTGTGAGGGTGAGGGGGTTTTGTGGGGGAGGAGTATTAGTATTGTGGTGGAGGGTGCAGTGTGTGTGTATTGTGGAGATGGGGGCAGTGTGTGTGTATTGTGGGGGAGGGGCGGTATTGTGTATGTATTGTTGGGGGGGTATTGTGTGCGTGTGTGTATTGTGAGGGTGGGGGAAGAGAGAATGAGAAGGGGAAAAGAGGAAGAGTGAGAGTCAGCGAGTGAGAGAGTCAGCGAGTGAGAAAGTGTCAGAGTGAGAGAGTGTGCCTGACTCTCTCGGTCTCCCTCTCCCAGGGCCACTTATCGGATTCTGTTTCCTCCTTTAGATGTGGAGAGACAGAGGAGATGCAGGAGGGGATGGGGGAGAGAGGGGGAATGGAGGAGACAGATACCAGCGACGTTTACATATTTTTTAATAAGAAAAGCTCAAGAAAAAAAGTGTACGCATGTAATTATGTATTTTACTTTTTCCTGGTGCACCCTGAGCCTTGTAGTCAAGAGTTTAAAATTGGTCCCCAAGCTAATCTGAGTTCGACGGGCCTGTTGTGGTGGTTAAATTCACCACCACGACATTTAAACTATGATCATCGAAGTTGGGCAGGGGAATAGCGTGGGGCCTCTATAAGAGCTGGCATCTCCATGTACCACTTGTCATCACACGATGACGCATTGCCTTGACGAAGTGATGTCACATGACATCATACTGTGACGGGAGGCCCCGCGCACTCTCAGTTGACCTGGCCACGCGCACACTCAGTTGACCTGGCCCCGCCATATTCCCAGTCGGCACTGCAATTTATTACAGTGGACAGAGCAAGAATTCTGTGCCTGCAGGCTTGGTCAATTCCAGTTTCGAAAGTTGTAAAAGGCGACACATTGATAATGTTCTACTTATGTTCAAAGTGCAGTGTTACTCCACCACTTCTTTGGGGAATTCTGAGCATTCAGTTGTGTACTTGTAAAAATGTTAGCGGATGTGTTATAATTGTTCTTAATAATTTAAGATATGTTTCTTAGAGCTGGAACATGTAGGCATGAATGTGCAAATTTGAAACACACAACATATGGAAGACACACTAAATGTGGCTTTTATGAGGCGTTAGAAGGGGGTGTCCTGCACAACTAGTCACTAAAGTTAAAGTGAATCAGAAGTAGTAAAGCCATTTTCAGAAAGTTTGCACCTGGTTCCCTTTTTGAAGTGACTCCCAAAAATTCTATTACATCAACATTCATTCAAAGTGGCAACCCAAAGACACTATTTTACTCAGATAAAGAGAGAAAAGTAAGTACAAATTAGGGGGTGGCGGGGCAATTCAAGTGTATTGTTATTTAACGGAAATTAGTCTTTCATGAATTTGGTAAAGAAGATTTACAGGTCAAAATAATAGATCAGTCAGAAGAATGTAGCAGGCAGACATTTGTATCTATCCTGGTTGTTGGCTAGTGTAGGGAGCCTCCTGGCCCCAAAGTAAGGCCTGGGACATGGTGCAGGGAGGCGCGCTGGGCAGCGCTGAAAGCAGGAGATTTTTCTTGTCCTTGCATGAGCGCCAGCGAGCGCGCGTGTGTGCCGGGTGGGAGGCGGGGCTAGCGCGCCACGGCGCCAACGTCACGGACTGCCATTGGCTTCTGGCAGTCACGTGACCGGCCCTGCGCTAGCCTCAGCGGCAAAATTTAAACTTACCTGTCTCCTGCATTTCCACACGCCTCCGCACGCCTGCGGAAGCGCAGTCTAAAGCCGCGCTGATAGGGATAATGTTTCCCCTCAGCGCGGCTCAGCGCGCCTCAGCACGGTCTTTTTGACCATGTCCGAGGCCTAAGGCTGCGTCCATGGTGATCGCGCGCTTGTGTTTGTGCACGTGGCATCACCCGCGTTTTAGCGGGAGTGTTTCGTGGCCACGCTAGACGCAATGGGGAGGCGTGTTGGGGGATGGGGGTGGCCGTGACGCCACAGTGCTGGTTCGCCCTCATTGGCCGTTGCGCCGTGGAACCATATTTATTTGATTCCTCGCGCACCGCTTGCCTCCTCGTGCTGGTGCACGCGCGGTCTATGGGCGTGATCATTGCCTTAAGACATTGTGATCGCGCCGCACGTGCGCTCCTCCGTGCGGTAACGCCAACCATGGACACGGCCTAAGGCTCTGTTCACATTATGAACCTGCGTGGTCGCCTTGATAACCAAATTATTATTTTTTTCTAAATAGTGTATTATTATATATATACACACACACACACATATATATATATATATATATATATAAATATATATATATATATACACACACATATACATACACATATATATACACATATGGTTGATTGTGCCTGTCTTCAATACATCTTTTGGACGTTACTTTGAGTGCTGTCTCCTTTCTTTCTGCGTGGTCTTGGATTTTCTGGTCTGCCTAGTAAGGAACACTTATTACTTATCTATTTTTTATGGGACAAGCACCTACCTTCAATATCTATGCGAGTACCATCTGTCTCTGTATACTATATATACACACATATACATACACATATATATACACACACACATGCAGGGCTCGACAAATGTGGTCGCCGGGGAGATTGCATTGTGGCCACTGTCGACTGCTTACCTGCGACGGTGTCCCCAGCGTCTCCCGGTCTTCTCCGCCTTGATCTTTAAAGTCATTTTTTCTCCTGCAGCACTATTCAAAATGGCTGCGTGGCGTCATTTGACGCCGCGTTGCCATGGTAATGGGACATCGCTTGACGTGAACGGGACGCCGCACGCCCATTTTGAATAGTGCTGCAGGAGAAAAACATGATTTTAAAGGCGACAAGACAGCAGAAGTCCGCGAGTCGCGGTCAGGACCCCGCAAACGGACCCCGCCGCAGATAACTGTTGTGGTGGGGTGGCGAGTGACTTTTTTTGGGGGGACGAGTGGGTTTTGGCCCAGTTTATCGGGCCCTGTATGAATATATATATATATCGAATTATCTTTTATTTGTATAGCGCCAACATATTCCGTAGCGCAGTACAATGTAGGAGTGAGGACAACAACATTGTATGATAAGAGTACATATACTGTATGTACTGTGTGTGTACATATGTGTGTGTGTATATTTTATAGGAAGAGCATTGAATGAATACAGGTTTGCAAATAGCTTCAACTTTTAGCACAGGTACAATTCATATGCCATCATTACAAAGGATTGCGCTCCCCCCAGTGTGCTCTCATGATTCGTATTAGGATAACAGGCCTGTTATCATAGCACATGAGATAATTCTGAGGCCTTCGTAAACAGTCTTTTATAAAAATTCACATATATAAGACATAAGAAAAAGGGATAATATGCACCTGGGGGGTGGCAATATTACACTCCTTAACAAAACCCTCTCTCAGATGCTGCACTTGGTAGAAAATGTTTGGGTTATAATTATTACATCCTTTTTGGGAAAAACAAATCACCTTGTATGGGACATTAGTGCCCTAGAAACGCTGCACAGAACATAAAAACAAAGGAGTAGAAAGGGCTCCTTAAAGTAATTTTTCTCTATATGTTAGTTAGCGGCGTAGACTTGGGAAACAATGTTTTGTCACAAATACAGGCTTTATTTACAATTATAAACCTGATGGGGACAATTACTGAAAATCCTGCATTCTTATTTGGCCAGACGAGGACTGTTACAGGCTGGCAATGGCCCTTCAGTGAAACAAGTTCTCACAAAACAAACCCATAGATTGCCAACACAGAACATTTTTATTACATTTATAAATTAAACCAGATTTTTCAAGCCAAGCGTACACTGCTTACCTCAGGCACTCAAGAGTCTAGTATGTCTTTACTTGACTGATCATGTCCCACCAAACAGGTCACAAATGGTCAACTATATAATGTATGTAGATATCAGTGAGACATAAGCGGCCAGCTTTAACAAATGACATCATAGTTTAACATTCTGCAAGCATTATTTTATTAAGAATAAGTCATGCGTAACATATGGCTTCAAGTGCAGAGGGGAATGTGGGCCTGTTCAATGCCTGTGAACCCTGCAATATATTACAGGCCAATACCAGTCTAAGGGCCTCATGCAGAGAGCAGCGGTAATGTGAATAGCGGCATTTATTGGAGAGAAATGCCTGTAGAACGGCAGGTACTGGCGAGTTTTAAAAAAAGCGCCATTTTTTTTTTTTTTTTTGTGTTTCTCGCCGAGCTACCGGAGAGAACCTAAATTTCCCCTGTTCTAAAAATATCCATATTCAGAAAGGCGCGATCGCCATGTAGTGGCTGATCGCGCCAATAACATGGAGAGAAATTCTCTATTTACCTCCGCCAAAAAAAGTTGGCAGGAGGCTGGCCAGAGGGAGAAGAAAAAAAAAAACGCGATTTTTTTCCCAACAGTTTCAACAGCGCTAATAGCGCTGGTTGAAACTCTCCATATGCAGAAAGGCAGTTTTCTGCCCTTTCTGCATATGGAGATAAAAACTCTCCAAAAAAGGTACATTTTTTCCCCCTCTCCAATTCTGCATAGCGCTGCTCTCTGCATGAGGCCCTTAATGAGTTAAAGCAGAAAGTTAAAGTGTATATGAGTTTAACTCATATAATATTAGTATCTTGCACCCTTCTTAATGTATTTATTTTTTTCAATAAAGATCATGATTTTCTTAATCTCTCGCTACTGAGGTTACTATGGTAACCTAAACTGAACTGGGCTCTGGAGAGAGCTCAATATGAACCTACCAGACACTTAATATTTCAAACAGTTACATCTCCTGAACAAAGCATCAGAGTTTAGAAAGAAAAACTGCGTTGGAAAGGGCCAAAAAGGGAAAAAACTACTAAAAGATAAATGGCCATCAGTGCAGAATGTGGTTTTAAAATGAATAAGAGACCGTCAAAACAATAAATCACATGCACAACCTGATTCCAACATGGGAATTAACAACTTGTTAATTATTTGCAAAGATCTGCAAACATGCCTGATTTCAGAAGCGAAAGACAACATATTGTTTCAAAATGGCGCGTATATTTTGCATACGAGATCACATCTTAATTCCTGTGGGAGGCAGAAAATACGCTTTGCTTTACAAATACATAACCAGCAGCGATCACGGACCAAACAGGTTCACATATTTGGATATCGCATGCAAAGTGAGACTTAAAATAGTATTTTTGGGCAATAATTTGTTAATGTGTTTTGTTAAGTTCTATAATTCTGGAAGTAATCCATATCTACATTCGTGGTGCTCATAATTCGCAGCGGCACCAAAAAACACTGTAGCTTTAATTTTGCATGCATGCTAATGTTTTTACCGCAAAGGTCATACCTGCATGCGATGACTGACAACTTTTCAGCTTGATTCAAAGCAAACAGCTGCTGGTTTGATTGCCTAGCAACTAAAAGTTGATGGATGACCCTAAAGATGGATAACTATCATAAATCAACTCATTTAGACTCAGGGAGAGAAAAAAAAGATTAAAAAACAATGGTTTTCATGACATTTCCTGCACTCAGTAATGTTCCGTGATAAATTTGCCTCTTTTATGGGTGCACGGTTGCGGCTGCTGAAATTAGACGCTTTCGGTTTTAACATAGTACACTTCTCAAAGCTAGAGTTGCCAGGTGGCTTGTCCAAAAATACTGGACACAATGGTAAAAGGTGGGACGCGCGCGAGAATCGTTGGTGGGGATGAATGTTATTTATAAATGGCCTTGACTGTTACGTAATTTCTTCTAAATCTCACTCCAAGTATTCACCAATTTGCACCAATGTATATTCTGTTTCGTAAAAAATCTGGGGAGGAGTCTTGGGAGAGAGTGCCCTTCCGAGGATTTTTTTTTAGGAGATAGAATATGAAATAGTGCGAATTGATGCAAATTGGTGCATGATTTGAGTGTAATTTAGAACAAATAATGTAATGGTCAGATCATTTATAAATAACATACCTGCAGTCATACTGTACATGGCAAGCAATACTGATCTTAATGCTCCTCCCACAAATTCCAAGATTGTTGCACCCCCTCCTCATCCTCTCTCCCCTTATCCTCTCAACCTCCCCCCTTCATCCTCTCTCACCCCCCTCCCTTCATGCTCTTTCATCCCACCTCCCTTCATGCTCTTTCACCCCCCCTCCCTTCATGCTCTTTCACCCCCCTCCCTTCATCCTCTCTCACCCCCCTCCCTGTCATTCTCTCACCCCTAATCCCTGTCATTACCACCCCCACCCCCCTTCATCCTCTCACCCCCACAGGACAGCCAGAGAAAACACACACACAAAATAGTACAAATACACACACACACACACACACGCACAACGTAGTGCAAATGCACACACACACACACACCAGGACAAAACAGCACAAATAGACAGGACACAGTCTCACCTCTCTCTGCTCCATGCTTTTCCTCCGCTTTTTGGCCCCACCCCCACGCTCCTGCCACCTCCTCCTGATTGGCTGCTGTGTAATGCAGCCAATCAGGATGGAGGAAGCTGCCCAGCCCCTTAGCAGCAGCAGCCCTGCGTTATCCCTTCACGGGGGAAATCCCGCGATTAGTTACCAAGTCCGAGGGGTAATACCGGACACATACATGTCCGGTATTATCTCTCATTTTTTACCTGACAGAGTAACCAAATACCGGGCTATCCAGTTCAAAACCGGACACCTGGCAACCCTACTCACAGCATTTAAGCCCCCTCTGCTACTGTAGGTGTGTCTGTGTGCAAATACTAAGCTGCTAAAAGAAAAACAGACATCACTGCCCGTAACAAAGGTAAAGAAGCTGTAGTGTAGAAAGGATGCCTACAAAACCACTAACTTTTGCAAAAAGCACACAGCACTTTAACATGTAATCACTGGGCACTGCCCACAATTCCCAGTGTGCAGTGCTAGGCCGCTATGGGGTCTGAGGGGATGCTACAACCTATGACCTTAACCCCTAACTTATAACCCAGAAAACTCAAATCCCTAACCATAATATTCCTAACCATAATACTAAAAAGCTTGTGGGTGAAACAGCTGCACCAAATTGTCTCATTGCTGCCACAAAGTACCTTACAGCCCATATTATTTGAATTTCAATAGGCTCCAAGACTTGAAACCACTTAGGCCCAGATCTGCAAAAGGGTGCTAAGCTTTAGCACGACTCCGCTCCCATTAATATGAAATATGGATATGGATCTAGGCCTTAGTGAATACGGTGTAGTCCAAGTCTCGGGGAGCGCAAATATATAAAAAGTGAATACGGACCTAAGTCTTTAAAAATTTCATTCAAGCAAGTTTGTCACAAAAAAAACCAATGTGGTAGAGCTTATTTAGCTTATTTAGCCTATTGTAACATTGTACTGCAATGTGTTAAACAAGTTAAAATTGCATAGTGACATCACGCAGTATCAAACCTGAAGGAAATACATCTGCACACAGAAATGGAGATGGTAAAATACGTGCAATGCTGTGAGACCAAAGAGGAAGTTACCAAAGTTAAAAGAGGAAAAAATGAAATGAAAAAAGCCAATATCCTTGCAATAAACAACCCTGACTCATCTAAAGCAGAAATAGCACTGACTCAGTAAAATTTAGTTACAGTGTAAACAGGACACGCGTACAATGGCTACATTTCATGCCGCTTAAACTTGCCAAAGATCAGTAAGTGGACATACTGTATGTTACAGATAGAGTATTCCAATGGATAGCCTCAAGTAAACGCAACTTCCAGGAGGACTTGTGAGCACCTCCTTCTGCGAAATCTTGCAAGGAGAGGCCCAAACGTCTGCTCATTTATCCAACCCAGCCAGAGAAAATCTGATATAGAGAGGGTTCAAGGAACAAAACACAGATTTTCCATAGAAAATGGTATCAATATAATAGAGGCATTTGGAAATGTAAAAAAAAGAAATCACATTAGAAAAACCACTCTTTGTGCATTACATAAGTGAAAGGCACGCGCGATAAGAGACAAACCCAAAAATGTGTGGCAAAATGGAGTTTGCAATAATAATACTGGTGTATAATAAAAAGCAACAGCACTATATATGTTCAGAACATTGATTAACAATAATTTGCGCTCATTCTTCAGTCGTTCCGATATCAGGTGTCACCCACTATAAAAGAAATATATAATGTAATCTCTTCACAAAATAATGTCTTCATTTAGTACCAGTAACTAATAGACACATGTCCACTTTTCATGCATCTCCAAAGACACTACAGGTTGCACATTTGAAAAATGCTTAGATTGAACAAACACCGGGGGACTTTTGGTGACAGATCATGTATCCTAACGATTTCTATGAAAACATTTTCTTCTGTATTGTTAATATAAAATTGTATTCACAGATGGATTTGATCTCCAGTCTGCATTTAAATATAACGGTCATAGTATTATCCACCACAGCCCTAACTGGGTGAAACAATACCAAGGGATTCGCTAGAAAACAAAGCAGCAAAAATGAATTGAAAGCATTGTGACTGGTAACATCATGCTGGGGGATTCTTTAGTAGTATGCGGAAAACAAGGCACCAATAACACTTACTATAAGATCTGGTGCTCGCCACTAAACCCTTGTTTGGCTATTTGTACAGTCGAAAACCGTATCAAATATTATTTAGGTGTGATTTGTACACAGTATATACATTACAAATACACCAACAACAGCTGTCACTGGTCCCAACTCTGTGTAAATCAGATGGAATCGGGAAGCTTGATCTGCAAGAATACAGTGCATCTTTCTATGGCCACAAAATGGGTCATATGATAGCTATGAATAGTATGCCAAGTTCCACGTGCCAGGGGACTCCTTTCCGAATATATCAGTGTGTAACCACGTCTCAGAGAGATACCTATTGGAAGCTCCCCTCATCAGCATAACTATTCATTTTCAAGGCATATGCCGTATGGAAGCAAATAAAGATATTTGCTCATCTCTGTTTTTTGCAGAAATGTTGTATGTTGGAGCATTATAAATAAAGCAAATGTACCTTTTACCATCTTAGTGGTAAAGTGCTTTCAACATTTTCATTGACTGACAATTCAACTTAATTGTGTCTAAACTTAAAAGATGATATCAGAACTCTGTTGTTTTTGACAATGATTTATATGGTCACATCTCAATATTGAATTGTCATAATATTTTGTGCTGAAACACACACGTTTTAAATATATATTTATTTAAATTGCCTTAAGTATGCAAACAAAAACAGCATTCTTACATACAGTACATACAATACACACAGCATTCTTACATACAGTACATACAATACACACAGCATTCTTACATACAGTACATACAATATACACAGCATTCTTACATACAGTACATACAATACACACACTATTCTTACATACAGTGCATCCAATACAAGCAGCATTCTTATATACAGCACATACAATACACAGCATTCTTACATACAATACACACAGCATTCTAACATACAATACATAGAATACATGCATCATTGTTACATACAGCACATACAATACACAACATTCTTACATGCAAACAATACACGCAGCATTATTACATAAAGTACATACAATACAGATAATTCTCAGACAGTGCATAGAATACACACAGCATTATTACATGCATACAATACACGCAGAATTCTTACATACAGTGCACAGAATGCATGCATCATTCTTACATACAGTACATACAATACACACAGTATTCTTACATACAGTGCATAGAATACATGCATCATTGTTACCTATAGCACATACAATACACAACATTCTTACATGCATACAATACATGCAGCATTCTTACATACAGTACATACAATACACACAGCATTCTTACATACAGTACATACAATACACACAGCATTCTTACATACAGTACATACAATACACACACTATTCTTACATACAGTACATACAATACACACACTATTCTTACATACAGTGCATCCAATACAAGCAGCATTCTTATATACAGCACATACAATACACAGCATTCTTACATACAATACACACAGCATTCTAACATACAACACATGCAGAGAATACATAGAATACATGCATCATTGATACATGCATCATTGTTACATACAACACATACAATACACAACATTCTTACATGCAAACAATACATGCAGCATTCTTACATACAGATCATTCTCAGACAGTGCATTCTTACATGCAAACAATACATGCAGCATTCTTACATACAGATAATTCTCAGACAGTGCATAGAATACACACAGCATTATTACATGCATACAATACACGCAGAATTCTTACATACAGTGCACAGAATGCATGCAGCATTCTTACATACAGTACATACAATACACACAGTTTTCTTATATACAGTGCATAGAATACATGCATCATTGTTACATACAGCACATAGAATACACAACATTCTTACATGCATACAATACACGCAGCATTCTTACATACAGTACATACAATACACATAATTCTCAGACAGTGCATAGAATACACACAGCATTCTTACATGCATACAATACAAACAGCATTCTTACATGCATACAATACACGCAGAATTCTTAAATACAGTACATAAAATACACACAGAATTCTTACATACAGTGCATACAATACATGCAGCATTTTTACATGAATACAATACACGCAGCATTCTTGCATACAATACATACAATACACGCAGCATTCTTACATACAGTGCATATAATACATGCAGCATTCTTACATACAGTGCATACAATACATGCAGCATTCTTATATACAGTGCATAGAATACACACATCATTCTTGTATACAGTACATACAATATACACAGCAGTCTTACATGCAGTGCATACAATACACGCAGCATTCTCATACAGTGCATACCATACACACAGCATCTCACATACAATACATGCAGCAGTCTTACATGCAGTGCATACAATACACACAGCATTCTCACATACAGTGCATACCATACACACAGCATCTCACATACAATACATGCAGCATTCTCACATTCAGTGCATACAAAACACGTAGCATTCTTACATACAGTGCATACAATACACGCAGCATTCTTACATATATACAATAAACACACCATTCTTACATACAGTGCATAGAATACATGCAGCGTTCTTACATACAGTACATACAATACACACAGTATTCTTACATACAGTACATACAATACACACAGTATTCTTACATACAGTGCATACAATACACAGCATTCTTACATACAGTACATACAATACATACAATACACACAGCATTCTTACATACAGTGCATACAATACACACAGCATTCTTACATACAGTACATAAAATACATACAATGCACACCATTCGTACATACAATACATACAATACACATACCATTCTTACATACAGTACAATATACAAAGCATTCTTACATACAATACACGCGACATTCTTACAAATATACACATAAAACAATGCTCCAGTCTGTCAGGTTTTTCAGACCAGGTGGTTTGTGGTCACTTGAGCTGTTCTGCTTTCATTGCAAAAGTTGTCTATACTGTGACAAAGAATGATATAGGCCAAAATGTTGAATGCCACATTCAATTCATGACAATCTATTGTGCATTCACGCGTAGGAACATGCAATTTTAAAAAAAATAATACATTATATATATATATATATTTTTTTTTTTCAAAAGAAAGCCTTAAACACTGCATTGTTGTAGGTACCTTAGGCTCTGTGCTGACGTTTGTTTCTGCACCCTGCTCTCGCGCTTTGTGTTTATTTACAGCAAATAAAAATATCACTTGTGGGCACATTCACATGTTTCAGACAGGTCTGTAAGGCGGCGCGTATAGTGCCCGCAACGGCTACGGCGACGCGTTACGTCACCTGTCGCCGCTATCGAAAGTTGTATTTCGCTTTGCAGCATTGTCGCGGGCGACCAGGCTATTGATTGGTTCAGGGGCTGTCACGAGGCGAAAATCAAATATTCCCGGCTTCAAAAAATCGCATCGCCACGTCGCTTACTATAAGCGCACGCGGCGGCGACAATGCATTTGTTTTAGGGCGACGTTGCGTCGCCGGCACAATAAGCTCGGCATAACTCTGCTTTTCACCATTATCTCTTAGCATAGAGCTTCCACTGCAGCTAGGGATTCTGGGTAATAACATGCAAATGAGCACTCACAGTGTGTCACTCCTTGCTTCTTGTCCATTGTAACATGGACCCCTATAAGCCTATGGGTGCCGCATTACACAGCTTTTCAGCACAGCCTGGGTTAAAGAAGTGCACAGCCTGTAAACCTACTCACAGACAGCTGTTTTGTCCTTTTCGGTCTCATCAGTGTGAGGTTGGTTACTGGCCATGCAATGTGAAGCTGGTATGTGGGTATAACCAGACATAAAAAATGTCTGTTTATTTACAGCAATCAAACAGCAACCAAGAAGGAAGCCTCTCAAATGTGGTTATTTATGACCGTGGCAATAAAAAAAAGCATCATGTTACTTTCCATCTTAAATGTGATCTTAGGAAAGTAATTACATCTTTTTATCAGCTGCGAGCAACATATACTCTGCTGCTTAACTGGTGGAAAAATAAAGACACTGTAATGTTTGTTTTGTTTTACCATGAGTAAGATGTAATGCATCTTCCAGGTTAAAAAAAAAAAAAAAAGAGAGCGTTAATGTATCTTTATTTTAGACTGTGCATGTTTTGTGATGGATTTGCTTATTACTCCAAATGCAAAAGCCATGCAGAACATGTGACGGTGCGGCATAGTCATACATATTTTCACCAGATCTGAATCGCGGATCATGACATTCCCTAATCGGTGCAATGATCCAGCTCCGCACAACTGCTTTTGCAAATGTTCCGACCGGAGACCACAGAATTGGAGGCCTGTCGCTCTGGCTTCATTTGCATGTATCACCTCTGAACGCTGCGGAGTCAGAATTAACAAGACACTGACGCGCCTGAACGAAGCGCGGAAAAGAAAAATAGGTGCATTTCTGTCGCCGTGGGCTCGCAGCCTTTGAAAATTATCTCATCGGCTATTTAATTTGTCAAATGTTTTACCAGGAAATAGTACATTGAAAGTCCCCTCTTGTTTTCAAGTGTGTCCTGGCAAAGAAGGTGTTTGAGGAATAGGTTTGTTGGCTCGTTAACAAGGTACAATCCTCACTCCTGTTCCTGGACCAGAAGATGATCACCCTGTGGCAAGTGATACTTTGAAGGCACAAAAAAACAAATAAATAAATGACTGCCTTCCATCCATCAAAGATCATGGATCCTGGTTCCCAGATTGTCCCTCCTCCTCCCCCCCCCCCCCGGCTGTGTCTCAAGTTACAGCCTTGTACAATGGAAGTCTAAATAATATTCACCATGATAAATGACACCATCACTCCGATATCCACAATCAATCTTTGCTTTAAAGATACATCCATCTTCAATAATGTTGATGGGGATTCTGTAAAATGGGAAACGTGACTATTTTTCCCGACCTCTGAAAAACAGTGGGAGGTGGGAGGGGGAAGGGGGGGGGAGGGTGATCTGTGAGTGATGGCTGTCAGCCCACATCTGGCTGCGAAAACATAAATTAGCTGACAAAAATGAAAGAGGACCAGCCCTTACTAGAAAACAGTATTTCTCAAGACAGGGCTCATTTAAAGGGTCTCTGTTTCTGGAAACTTCTTGCGTTAACTTCTGACACTGAAGGCTCTCTCATTGGCTTTTCTTTTTCTTTGTTGCTTGCTGAAGAAATCTAAATGCGTTCCCCCTTTCGCTGCCAGAGAAGCCTGACATGTATTGTGATGGCGACTCCTCTGGCGGCAAAGGGGTTAACTCCGATGGCCCTCAGCAACCACAAAGAATCATTTTCACTAGCAATGAAGCCTAATTGTAGCTAGTGCTGATTAACCTCTTTAGTGCCAAGGGGCCCTGAAACATACAGTAACTCGATGCACTGAAACACGTTTCACACCCTGTCAACACAGAAGTGGGTAGCATCGGTCATTTGTCATGTTCACAACAGACTCCACAAACCTGGGCAGTAATTGGAATGGATTAAGTTACTAGTGGTAATGAAAAAGCAATTCTTTTTAAAAATCCCTTTTTCGTTAAAAACAAAGTTTGACTTTAAAAAAAAAGTAGTGGTACGCTTTGATTGTAAATAGAAAAGGTTGTGCTACTCCATCTCTCTTAGCATTGGCACATTTCAGCAACTGCGCCTAGAGGGGAGAGCCTTACACATTCTTATAAGCATTAACAACTTGTTTTTAGTTTCTCTTAAAACACCCCAAAAAAATGTATCCATCGAGCCTGGAAAAGTTAGCTAAAAATCACTGCAGAATGTATAAAACTGTAAAAAAAAAATGTTAACTACCAATAATGCGGTTTAAAAGCCATTGGTGGGAATACGGCATGGGATAGCATATCTATATGCCGTGAACAATAGGCTATTAAGTATTACATTATTAAGTGTCCCAGATCAGATGTGAGCCCCCAAACATTGTCCGGTTCCACATCCCCCAGTGCTAGTGTAGTGATACCAGTTGAAAAAAAATAGTTGCCAAGAGGCTAATTGTGACAATGTCGAGGAAATACTACGAGTAAAAGTTAATTATGAAATATATTTTGCAACAAGTTAAAAACAAAAAGTGGGTTCTAAAGTTCCGAGCTGATAGCAGCAATAATTCTGCTAGTGAGTGGCCTAAAAATGGTAAAGGGAGACTGATGGGGACACTCGCTGAAGCGCGATAGTGCGTTAACTGGCATTATTGCATTGGCATTAGCTGTTAATTGCATTTAATGCGCAATTGCAAGACCATCACGGCCATCGTGCTTTATTGAATCACCCCGTAACTACGTTCTACAGTGAGAAATAATTAACAAAAGTTTCATCATTTACCAACAGAAATCTGAATAGGTAAAATACATTTTGGTCCGGTTAAGATTTGTTTCTTAGTTCCAGAAAATGTTACTCTGTACTGGACTTTGCGATAAAAGTTACAATAAATTATCTACATGAAATGTGAAAAAAGAATCCATTTGCATAGTGGACTTTTTTCTTTGTTTTGAAAACCAGAGCTTTTTAATTTAAATATCTTTGTTTGCAGGTTTCTCTGGCCTATTTATTTATAAAAAATATATATGTTTTACCATGAAGTAATACATTGTGAGTTAACCTCTTCAGGGCTAAAGAGATCAGCAACGCATTGCAACCCTGCAGCAAAAATGTAGATTATTCTTATTTATTTGCTTACCATTACATTTTTCCCCAATGCGACATTTTAAAGACAGTGTCAAATACACACCAATTAATGTGTACCCAAAATGGATACTATATAGAGTAGCAACATTATTACATTCACTAACATTTAATATTGGCTTTGTAATTGCAGATACGTTTAATGCCGTCTATATTTAGCAATGAAATTCCAAGTCGCAATGGCAAATATCAGGGAATATGATATATACACATATATATATATATAGATATATACATATATATATATATATATTATGGGTAAGTGAGAAAAGTATACTACTGCAACATTTTCTATACTGCCAAGTTAAAAACCAGCTTATAAAATTAGTGTGCAAATATATATATATATTGCACACTCTGCTACACTCTAGTGATCATAGTCTATACTGCTCCTTACACTTGCCCGTCTGAATACCCAGTACTGCAGTGGTTTTAACCCCTTCAACGCTGGTTCGGCCTGCAGAAGTCCCCTTCCTCTCCCCCTCCCCCCCAATAGAGTGGTTAATACAGTTCCACTGACAGTGCCAAGTAGCACATTCATACCAGAGCATCTTGCCGTAATGATCAGAAGGCAGCATATTTAGGAAAAGTCACCACATAACATGTTTGTGAATCTGGATAGTGTATTTTCCGATTCTCAAGCTGCATGCCTGAAACCGCAATCTTGTGCTAATGGTTTTCATTGCTGATACTGTCAGAATGTATTAAAACTTGCAGGCTGGGAATAAAATGAGACCAACATTTATTCCCACGCTCTGACCGGGACCGCCTATGTCCAGCCAAAAGAAACCACCTGAGCTCCCTTCATTTGAGCGCTGGACTGGAGAAGGAGTTAAAGTGACTCAGACAGATGTCCATTGCTGGCCTAGAAAAAAATAAAGGTTTTCAGCTTTACAAATCACAGTGAAATTGTGGATGTAACATTGAAAATCAGCAGAAACAGCCACACACTCAGCAACAACATAGCTACATTTGTTGAGTAAATGGGAAGACACATCACTGACGGAGACTTTCCATATGTTGGTAATTAGTGAAAGAGACAAAGGTGTAGCTATAACTAACAGTAGCAATGTTATCAAGCAGTATTCACTACGGAGTAGAGCAGTGATTCTCCACACGGGGTTGGGGAACCCCTATGGGTTTGTGAGGTGCCTCCAATGGGTTCGCTAAAACAAACCCAACATGTAATGAAGGGATCCAAGGCACCATGCTGGGTTCCTGAGCCCTTGTGGGGACTGTGCAATTAGCAAGGCCCCAAACTGGTATCAATTACAGCAGACGCTTCAAACTCTTTTGGTAGCAATATTCTGATGAGAAGGCAATAAGATTAATTAATGGTTCGCGGTACAAATATATTCTAGCAATAGAAGGACAATGTAAATGAAGTTTGGGAAGCACTGGAGTAGAGGGAGGATATTCACTAGCAGAACTCCACGGTCTTGAAGCGTTTCCTCTTTTCAAAAACCAACATCATTTTCTCATAGGAAAAGACTTCTGAACATTAAGCACAAAAAAAAAACTAATTTCTTTTTAAGAAAACTCTGCGTTTCACTATTCAACACAGCACTAATATTACTTTAATGTGCTTTGACCAATCACTGATATTTACCATCACTCACGCTCAAGGTTGCCCCTGCACATGCATTGCAGACATCTAGATCTGCTGCCTCTGCTCTTCAAACCTTTTCATGTTCACAACCGGATTTATTAGTGACATTTCTGAATGCAAGAGAGTGATGCAATCACATGGTGTGGGCCAACTGGGTAAGAAAATGAATGTGATTAAAACAAAAAGGTAAGATAAAAGATAAGCCTTCCTGCTTTGGGGAACCCTTTATGCGCGCATTCAGACATGCTGAAACAAAGGCATTATGTAAAATGAGATTCTCATCACAAAGCACAAGCAGCTCTTGATTTTATGCATTTGTTAAAGTCTTAATATGCTCTAAACGCAGCTGTAAGGGTTAATGCTGTGAATGTTGAGGAACTTACAGTAACACGGTGAGGACAGAAAAATCACAGGCTTTCCTGGCAAGAAGCTCACAGAGGGTAGGGGAGGGGGGCTGCAAAATGAACTCTCTCAGGCTTTGTCGTGTATGTTTCCCAAGGCCTGCCCTGGCCCCTTTGATAAATGACACATGTCATTCTGTCAGTGGCTGACACTGCAGCTGGGAGGGCTGATGATGTATGACTCTACTGAAAAGGAAATCAACTTTTTTTGGCACCAATCAGGTCTGGTAAGGATTTTATTTCTTAAAAAAAGTGAAAGATAAACGTAGAATTTGTTAAAAGAAAAAAAAAGGGGGAAAAAAAATAAAGATTGAACGACAGCTTACACTTAACATAAATTAACTGGATAATGGTGAAATGTGCTAGCCTGTGATAAATAAAAGCTACATTAGTCAATTATTAATCACACTCCAAGTTGTAGCCAAAGCCCATGACTTAAATCAGAGGCCTGAGCTGCCTTGCAAACAGATAAGGCCGTGCTTGATAGATGTCTTGCATAGTGTAATCAGGAAGGAATCAAAGGCTTAGTCAGGTTTAACCAATAGCAGTGTATGGAAGGTTCTGGAAACTGAGACAAGTTGCACTGCTGAACTGGGCTGAAATCATCCTCTCTTTCACGTGTCACTGCCTAAAACTACAATTAGATTGTACAGCAATACTCTCTTATATTTCAAATATAGATTAGGGGGTGATCCTACTTTTAACAAGTACTGTACTGTATGTTTGCTTTTCAAAGAGATACATTTAGTTTATTTGTTGTGGCTCAACAATAATTTTTACTAAAGTTCTTCTGTCTGAATTAAAAATGGCAGCCGATTTAAAAATGCTTTCCTAGAAGTCATTATTCATAATCTGTATGTGAAATATAATTTGTGCTTTGTATGAACAGCTAAAAAAGAACTGAGACAAATATTTGTATGGATGCTTAGACATCTTGCATTTAACCAAAGAAAAGTTTTTGAGAGACACTAAAAAATATGATATATGCATTTATTTTTAAGTAGACAAAATAAGACTTATTTAATGATAAGATAGCAAAAATTCTCCCTCTCTTTCTCACACACATACACACATACACATACACATTGTAGTTCTATCCCTACATACCAATAGGGACCACCTAGTATCTACAAACATTAATAGTAATGCAACACCCTCTTACATTTCTACACCTACCATTGGTATACAGTACACTCCCACACACACCTTTTGTAAAGAGCTGAATACACTGTGAGCGCTTTATAAATTTATATTTACATACACACACACACACACACACACACACACACACACACACACACACACACACACACACACACACACACACACACACACACACACACACACACACACACACACACACACACACACACTCTTACATCACTAACATTCAGGGCCATTTAACATCTTAAGTCATAAATCGCATACTGGATACGGGGAAGGGATAGGTACATTCCAGGATGTACAAATAAAAGCATTTCGTTAGCCACAGAATGGTATTGTCTATTCGTTTTTGATCACACATACACACACACCATAAAAGCTGTTAACATGTGAAAAATGTATTTCTTATAAGTTGAATAACAGACTTTTAACTTTAGGATTCTGTAGCACGGTTTTCTTCCAAACAAAATTATGAACCTTTGAATGTTAGACGCATTCATGCAAAAGGCAAAAAAGAAAATCTAACAACATATCCTTGACTCCTTCTGTGCTGAGTGGTTTAGCCCGATCATTATTAAATGGATTCACACAGGGACATCAAGTGTTTCAAATGTGATCATTTTTGCACGGATTGCGATTTAAGCATTCGGTTTAATCGAATGAACTCACATTGAGGCTCTAAGGCATCAGTAAAGATACAAGCTGTAAAGAAGAGAAAAAAAAGGAAAGAAAAATATATAGAAGCACATTTAAATGATTCCTGTTCAACAAGGCTGTGAAAATAAAATAAAGAAATCAAGCTAAAGCAAGTAAATCAAGTATGACTTGGAGAGGCTAATGGGGTTTTCGTGGAGGAGAAACAGGGACAGTCTACTTTAAACCCTTTCAATGCCTAGGAGCATGAAGATATCAGGCATAAATATAATATTAGTACATTTACAGAGGAGACAAAGGAAAATGCATCACAAATTGCACCAACACTATGTGTAGTACTGTATTTTTCAACCAGGGTTCCTGGGAACTCTTGGGTTCCCCGGGTATCCCTAAAGGGTTCCCTGCAAAAAAATGGTATCAAATACAGAAGAATTTACAATGCATCTGATCACAGAGTTGCCATTAGAGCTGGTTGGGGGTTCCTCAGAATCTCACTTAAGGTTTCTTAAGCAAAACAAATGTTGGAAACCACTGGGGTAGTATACGGCAGTCCGTGTATTAGTTATTTTGTTCTTATTATTTTTTTTTAAAAAGCTACACTGTGTGGAAGGTTGTCTCCTTAAATCATCAATCCACGCTGCTCACTAATTTTTTGAGATTTGTTTTGTCCTTATCTGAACTAGGCAGTGGAGGGCGACCCCAGAGCTCAACCCCCGGCCAATAAAGAGCCACAACATCATCAGGACCTAGCATCGTGGCTTTATATTGGTGACCCCGGCAGCCATGTTCGTAGTTTTTCAAGCTAACTACAAAAAACTAAAGGCCCTTTTTCGCCAAGACCAGAGTGCCACCGGACACGTCACGTGATCTTTCCTGGAGCCATCATGTGACATCGCTGGTTCCTGGATACAGGAAGTGGAGAGGCACCGGATGGGCCAATTACCCTGATTTTGGAGGAGAGTGCTGCTTTAGATTTATTTATATGTTATTTACTTAGCATCAGTCTGACTTAAAATGGCAGCTCAACATGTTTTTGTGTGTTGTTTTTGTTATTTTAACATTAGTGTAACGCTTTTCTATTTTTGGCATAATAAATAGTTTTTATCACCCTCCTCGCTATGTCATTCCGGTGGTGCAACATTTTTTGGCGTGAGGCCAAATTTTCTTCTATCCCAACTGAACAAGGGGTTTCCCCCAGCGCTCAATAGTCCCTCTGTTCCAGAGGTATGTGTAGTTATTTTGAGCCGGTTTTGACACAAGTAAACTACAAATATGGTGGCGGACTACTAAAATAGAAAGCCGAAATGGCCGCCAGAGTAAGACGTGACCTTGGCGGCCATATTGTTTCCCCAGGTTAGCAACAATGGATCTGGAGACCCACGCGTATTACAGGGACCACCATGAGCTTCAGTGAACCCCTAGGTTTGGGTAAGATAAAGGAAAAAACATGTATTGGCCAGGATTGCTGCTTTAACTTGTGCTAGTGACCTATCTTACCATGGTAACAGTCATTTAACAGCTCCCATGGATTAAGACCTATCACAATGAGAGCCGCCTCAAGAGGAGCATGGGGAACTCATGTTTGGCAATTTGTCTTCTAATTAATCTACCCATGATGAAAACGTCTCTTTAGCCATCACAATAAATACAGATTTTTTTTCCATGCTGGAATTAAGAATATGCAGATAATAAATAGTTAATGTCTACTATAGAAATGATGCAAGCAAGCAAGATGCAACCTGAATGCAAATTATTACTGATATTATTTGCCTTAGAAGTCTGAGAGAAAATTAACAAGCAAATTATATTAAAGCAAACATAAAGATTTTTCTAAGGCTAACACCTTTTTTGATCAGTGTATCACACAACACCAAATGACTATACTGTAAAACCTTTAGGCCTTGGCCATGTTTGGCGCTTGCTCACTCTCGCTTGCTGCCGCTCGCTCTACCAAGAGCTTTTTGCTGTCCTGACAGAGGAGACAGCAAGCGCTTGGGAGGCGGGTATCACTGTGTGTGTGTCACTTGGTAGCTGTCAGTGTTTGTGTGTCACTGGGGAACGTGTGTGTGTGTGTGTGTGTGTGTGTGTGTGTGTGTGTGTGTGTGTGTGTGTGTGTGTATTATATAATATTTTAAAATTTTTTAAAAATACGTTGTCAGAATAAATTATTTATTAACATTGTGCAACTTTGATAAATATATACGCGCATACACATGCATACACACACACACACACATGCATACACACACACACATGCATACACATACACACACACACACACACATGCATACACATACACACACACTTGCATACACACACACACACACATGCATACATGCACACACACATGCACGCACACACACACACACACACACATGCATACCCACACACACACATGCATACCCACACACACATGCATACACACAGACACACACACATGCATACACACAGACACACACACACACACAATGCACACACACATGCACACACATATACATACACACACACACACACATGCATACACATACACATGCATACACACACACACACATACATACACACACACACGCACATGCACACAGGAGACATGGATCGGGGCAGAAGGGGGACAGGGATCGGGGCAGAAGGGGGACAGGGATCGGGGCAGAAGGGGGACAGGAATCGGGCAGAAGGGGGACAGGGATCAGGGCAGAAGGGGGGCAGGGATCGGGGCAGAAGGGGGACAATGATCGGGCAGAAGGGGGACAGACCGTCAGGGGGCGGGCGCGTCACTGGCCGGGGGCGGGCCAGTGACGTCACGGAGCTGGTTCGCCCTCATTGGGCGAACCGCTCACGTGACCGGTCTGTCTCGCCGGCAAGCGGGGGAATTTTAAATTCCCCAAGACCTGCGCTTCCGCAAGCGCGCGGAAGCGCAGGTGAGCCCCTACTAAAGCCGCTCTAATTGCGGCTGTAGGGGCTCAGTGCTGAGCGGGAGCGCGCCTCAGCGCGCTTCCACCAGCAAGCAGGTAACATGTCCGGGGCCTTATACAGTTTTATACAAATACTGATGTGACATTTCTGAATGTTCTCAATTCACCACCAGCATTATACTAGAAGTTGCTAGACAACATTATTTTTAAATCAAGAGTAATCTGTATGAAAGTTCAAAGATGACAGAACTGATAAACATACATACATACATACACATACATACATACATACACATACATGCATGCATACATACATGGGCTCCATGTGAATGGATATTCCAGGCAAAAGGTGACACATTGTGTGCTCATTTGCATGTCATTTACCAGAATCCCTTGCTGCAGTGGGAGCACTGTATGCGAGGTGATAATGGTTGAAAGGCAGGGTTGCAGACCTGTCTAAGACATGTGAATGTGCTCACAAGTGATATTATATATATGATACGTATATATATATGTATATATATATATATATATATATATATACGCATATACAAAAGATAACATTGATGTTGACACAATTGCTAATATAAGTACTACATGTACATATGACGTCAACTACGTCAACACCTTTCTTTTTGACTGATATGATATAACTGTTGTTGCAGCTTGAAACAATTACACTAGATCTCCCTTTGTATCTGACAAAAATATTTCAATGTTGGGGAGAAACAACATTCTTTGTGAGCACATAGCCAAAATCTATTGAATGGAAATGTCTCAAAGTTTGGGATAAAAACCTCATGACTAAGACTCATTATTACAAGCTTGACCAGTTTCATCCAGATCTGAACTTTCATTGCTAAATTCTAAATATCCAATACACAGCAGCTACAGAGTTCAGTCCCCATGTACCCCATTGCAAAATACACATTTGTGCTAATGTAGCCTTTTAACAAACCTGCTTATGTTATTTTTACCTGAATCATCTGCTTTTTTTGACCACTTTTAAGAGAAAGCCCTATGCAATAAAAATGTATGTTTAATGATTATCAATTACAGTCCATAGACAGGAAGGAAAGTTAATGTATTTTTCCAGAGCCACTGGGATTTTCTGTGTTTGGCCAAAATATTTTTATGAGGAATTGTTTAATAAGGGAAACCATAACCTTAATAGAAATAAGGCTCACATCTCCTTGAACATACATTAGGGCATACATAACATAACATACATTAGGGCGTACATAACATACATTAGGGCGTACATAACATACATTGGGGCATGCATAACATACATAACATACATTAGGGCATACATAACATACATAACATACATTAGGGTATACATAACATACATTAGGGTATACATAACATACATTAGGGCGTACATAACATACATTGGGGCATACATAACATACATTAGGGCGTACATAACATACATAACATACATTGGGGCATACATAACATACATTGGGGCATACATAACATACATTAGGGCATACATAACATACATTAGGGCGTACATAACATACATTAGGGCATACATAACATACATTAGGGCATACATAACATACATTAGGGCGTACATAACATACATAACATACATTAGGGCATACATAACATACATAACATACATTAGGGCATACATAACATACATTAGGGCATACATAACATACATAACATACATTAGGGCATATATAACATACATAACATACATTAGGGTATACATAACATACATTAGGGCATACATAACATACATTAGGGCATACATAACATACATTAGGGCATACATAACATACATTAGGGCAGGGGGGCGCAAACTTTTTTCCCTGCGCCCCCCTGCCGGCTGTCCCCTCACTCCCGCGCCCCCCTCCCAACCCCAACTTACCCGCGCTCCGGCGTAATGACGTCACGTTGCCATAGCAATGTGACATCACATGACCTCGCAGCGTCATTTTGACGCCGCGTTGCCATGGCGACACAGGGAGGAAGCCACCGGAGCCACGGTAAGTTAGGTTTACAGAGGCCCTGCAGCTCCCCCGGCACTTAATTCAAGTGCCTTCGGGAAGCGCGCGGGGCCTCTGTAAACCCCGCGCCCCCCGTCGGCAGTGTCGCGCCCCCCCTGGGGGTCGCGCCCCACAGTTTGCGCACCGCTGCATTAGGGCATACATAACATACAAACATACATTAGGGCATACATAACATACATAACATACATTAGGGTATACATAACATACATTAGGGCATACATAACATACATTAGGGTATACATAACATACATTAGGGCATACATAACATACATAACATACATTAGGGTATACATAACATACATTAGGGCATACATAACATACATTAGGGTATACATAACATACATTAGGGCATACATAACATACATTAGGGCATACATGCAAAATTGTAACATACGGAGCAGTCCCGGGTACTTGTCTTTTTTTCTATTACTGTACGTGTGGTTCTTTGTGCTTCTTAATGTGGTACTTTCCTTTTATTTCATATAAATGTTGCAATCTGGAGAGGTTAGCCTCCAAAATCATAGACTTTTGACTGAAAATCTTTTCAGTTCCAGAATTCAGCCCACTGGACCCCTGGCATTTGTGGTCATGTGTTGGCTTTAACAGGGATCCCATGACCACCACTGGCCCCCCAGTTACCCTGCTACATAGACTGCCACTTTAATAGATGACAATATGGGATAGCACCCAGCGATAACAATTACCACTACTGTCTGATTTATGAAGCAAAGATTAGACGTATTCAAAGAAAAAGCATTAATCTTTGTTTTTTAAACAGGACTGTAAGAGATACCCGTGTTCTCCTGAAATCAGAAATAGTAATAAATACGTTTAGCTGCACTTTAATGTTAACAAGTAGCAACAAATCTGCAATAGAAGCTGTAGAAGTTGGTGACGTAGCATAAATTTAAAGGGATACAATACATGGTCCTCTGGGAGCATCAACCACCTTCAAGCCAAACTCACTTTAGCAAATATAGCCAAGGAAAGGTTTGATCTGCTACCCAGAGTCCTGTCCTCCATGGATAAAACGAAGAAGCAGTGCAGTAGAAAGCCCCCCTTGGGATCCAACTCATATTTTGTCATGTTTACAACACTTATAATAATGGCAATTGCGTCAGCCTGACACCCAGTACATGGGAGTGCTTACCTGTAGAACCACACAATGCAGGTTAGTGCCTGCTGGTGCTATTTGAGTAATACCATCCATGTTTTTCTTCAACCAATATTGACCTGCCCTTGACATGCTGCCACTGATGTGAGTGGAGCCCTGGATCTCTATTGCTATCTGGATACTTTGGATACTCTGCTACAATTCTTAAGCAGGCCCAACAGAAACTGACAGAAATAACTAGGAATCCACATTTCTCCAGTGCCAACTTTGCACTAAAACAAAACATTGTATTCAATGCTATTAGTGACAGAACAATAATTACATTGATAGAACAGCAGCATGGGTTCTTCTATTATTCACTTATTATACTGTAATTGTGAAGCACTTTGAGTCCTATTGGGAGAAAAGTGCTATATGAAATAAAGTTATTTGTTATTTTTTTTAAAAAGGATCCAAATAATCTGAGAACTGTTTACCCTCATTAAAATATTGCAGTGAAAGCAGAAATGTGGCCATCACAACTGAATCTTAATTTAACAAAATATACTTGCAGTCAAAAAACATCTAAAATGTAGGTTTGCTCTATTTGAAACTCAATTCCTTAGTTTTACATTGCAGGGCTACAAGTCAGCGTAGGCAACAATGCTATAGCAAGCAACATAAAAACGCACGAGTGACAGCAACAGCATTTGCAGAATTTGTGCGCACAGCAATAAACTTTATAATAAAGCACCTTGATAATTGTAGCATTGGCTTTGCATTTACAATTTGCTTGCTGCAATGTCAGTAGGTACAATATCTAGTACAAAAATATAAGCACATCCTTCCACAGTCTTGCTTTTTTTGAGTTAGCTGTGACTTTTCGGTGCTTACAGATTTTGAAGCAATAAAAGGTGAAATGTACAGTAGATTTACCTCATGGAAAATGTTCAAGTAAAAGAGATAAACACATATACAGATAAACTGGCGCTTGAAACTTCTGCCATCCCTTTGGTATGATATGATTTTTCTCCAGCCCGTTCAGAATTCTGATAGTGTGCAAAATGTTTATGTTACCAAGGTCTCCCCATAAAACGTTTATACTTTTACTTTATGACCTGTCCTTGATTTGACACTTCCGCTCATCAGAAAGGGATTTATAAAATAATCCTGAAGGTGAAGAACAGACATCTGTCAGGGACTGGCTAGGTTTCACTTTGCGAAATTTAAGAAGGGAGAGAAATCCTGCTAAGCCCTCTTTAGTCACCAATAGACATCAAAGGTAATTATTAAGGGAGACAGACGTCATAAAAAAAAATGAAATTTATGTAGTCCTTCAAAAATGCACAAGCTCTCTAGTGTGCTAAAGGTGTAAAAAAAAAAAAAAAAATCAACATTCCACACAATCAAAATGTGTGTGCAGTATGTGCGAGCGTGTGATTTACCAATTTAAAAAGAAAGAAAACAATTTTACAAGTTTAAACTAAAAGTCTTTCAAACCTTGCCATCTGTGGGTACATGAACTATGGATGACCCCGAATGATTTGCACTCAGCTCAGAATCCCTTAGAAAGCAGGGAAAAAGTATCATTAAGAATGACTGATGACTGCCAGTCATGGTTGACCTCACCCAAGCTTTGGTCTCTGCCTCAGTAATAAGCTGTCCTTTATTAGCACCAACACTCCATAAAAGGGGTGTGTTTAGTCACAGGATAGCAGCCTTCTAATGCTCATTGCTTCTCCTTGAAAGATTGATTAGTGCTCATTTTTACTGCCGCCTCTGTATATACAGTGAGGATACTGTGGAGTGTCAGGGCCTGCAATATTGATGAGAAGTACAGCTGCAAAACTCCAGCATTGAGCAGGAAAGAGAATCAACTTCTTAGATAAGTTTTTTTTTTTTTTATTCAATGATTTCTGTGTCTTGCTTATAGGCAGAGATGAAGTGTAAAGTATTATTTTGTTTTCCATAGCCTCAACCCCATGTGTGTAGAGCTTTACAGTACCAGCATAGACATACCTTAAAGGAGAATTATATCAGACAAGAATAAGGATAAAATAAACAGTTACATTCTATCCTGATGAGTTTACAGTATATGACGATGTTATGTTAGTGTCAATTATTTTATTATCTGCGCTCTGACATTAAATCAGAGATAAATCTACAAATAAAAATTATGAATTTTTGAGATCTCATCTTAAACCATTGTTTTTAAACAGGGGTTCCCCGGGCATCCTTAAACGGGTTCCCTGCAATTTTCAGGATATTTGTCAATTGTACAAAATAGAGAAGAATTTACAATGCAATACAATTTCTTCTTAAAGGCTTTAACTAGTTTCTTTTTATCGTAATCATCAGCGATGCCCTGTACTGTAGTGAGGGTCAGACCCGCTATTAGAGAGGGTTGGGGATCCTTAGGCCAGGTCCATAGTGCCTTCGCCCGTACGGAGCCGTGCGCGGCCGTGACGTCACCCGCTTGAAGCGGGTGTGCTTTTTGGCCATGGTACGCGTGCCATTCGTGGGCTTGCCATGACGTCACGGAGCTGGTTGGCCCTCATTGGGCGAACCGCTCACGTGACATGTCTGTCGCACTGAGAAATCAGCAACAAGCGCCCCATCCTGCTTCCACCGCACACCGCAATCTGTTCGCTCAGTGTGCGGACGCCTCCGTACGGTCTGCAGTACCATGGCCCCAGCCCCAGTAGCTTCTACAGCGCACGCCTTGGCATGCACTGTGTGTTCAAGCACCGCCCTCCAATCAGACAGGGCCCAGTACTTACCTTGGCGGGCATTTAGCAGTCGCTCTCTACAACGAGTTTTTGTAAATACAACCAAATTGTATTTACAAGTTGCGACGGAGGGGTGGCCACGCCCTCGTCAGCGGTTCAGACAATGACAACCAGCCACATGAGGTCATGGCCACGCCCCTGGAAAACCCCAGCCACGCTCCTCCTTCGTAAACTCCTCCATCTTCTCCCAGACCGCAGATTGCAGTGAAGCGCTGTGCACGCGCCGCCCCTCCACCGGGCGCGCGTGCAGCAGTGCACACTGGGACCGCAGCCTAACATTGCATCTGATCTCAGACGCGCTATTAGAGATGGTTTGGGGTTCCTGATGTAGCCAAGTCCCCTTGGGATACTGTTAGGGGGTAAGGTATGCTGAGAAGGGGTGCTCAGGGCCTCAAGCCCGGGGTACTGCCTTCAGGGAATGGAACCTCTAATATCTGTGATGTATCCAATAAACCCCAGTTATACCTTCTCTGGTGTGATGTCTGAGGTGTGAGACCATAAGAAGAGTTGCCTGTGAGGTTCATCCTGGCTGCTCCAGGATCCTCCTTGGCTGGAGGCGCTGCGCTGGCCAACGAACCATCCCTGATAGCCTGTCCTGATGTCTCCCTATACCCCCGCGGAGATCTCAGGCCTTCTGTTCTACCTCACAGGTATGCACCAGCACCAGAGTACACCGGTAGCTACATGATCTGGTGGGGGAAAAGGTGCTAAACTTACAATGCATCTGATCTCAGACGCACTATTAGAAAAGGTTGGGGTTCCTTACAATGCATCTGATCTGCGACGCACTATTAGAAAGGGTTGGGGTTCCTTACAATGCATCTGATCTGAGACGCACTATTAGAAAGGGTTGGGGCTCCTTACAATGCATCTGATCTGAGACGCACTATTAGAAAGGGTTGGGGCTCCTTACAATGCTTCTGATCTCAGACGTGCTATTAGAGAGAGTTGGAGTTCCTTAGGTTGGGGCCATGGTACCGCAGACCGTGCGGAGGTGTCCGGCACGCTGAGCGAACAGACTGTTCGCGTCCATATGGCGTGCGGGTGCGGAAGCAGGAGAGGGCGTGCGTTGCGCAAGAAATCAGTTCAAACTGATTTCTTGGTGCCACAGGCTGGTCACGTGAGCGGTTCGCCCAATGAGGGTGAACAGCTTTGTGAAGCCACTAGGAACGCCCCCCACGGCCCGTCCACCATGGCCAGGGAAAGCACCGCTTACCTCACAGCCTCCGCGCGGGCGAAGGCACCATGGCCCCAGCCTTACAATGCATCTGATCTCAGGCACACTATTAGAGAGGGTTGGGTTGGGGTTCCTTACAATGCATCTGAGGGATGGGGTTACTTACAATACATCTGATCTAACTGCAGCTACAGACAATAAGTCAATCTCCATCTGGCTCATCAGACAGGTAGAAAAACCTCCTGCTTAAACCATGGCCTGCAGGAAAGAGCACCCTGATCACAGGTACCTCTTTAGACTTTGGAAGTCAGAGGCTGGTAAGAGGCCTAGGCTCCAGCCCAGGAGATAGGGACTGGGAAGTCCTTTACAAAAAGGATAGGCATGTTTTGTTTATTTGTATGCTGTCTTAAAGCTGTACTGTTTTGAAGGTATGGGCTAAATAAAAGCCATTGTTTTTTTCCCCCAATCTATGTCTCCTTGGTCATACTTCTGCACTTGTCTCCTACAAGTTCCTTAACCAAGAAAATGCTGGAAACCACTGGCTTAAACAAAGGATGATAAAGCACAATTGTCTATTTTAAATCTTTTTGGCCAAGGACAGAGTAATCACTTTGGTGCCCAGAGGGAAGTTTTATCTAATGCAGAGCAATGCTCTGTCAGCAAAGACCGTAATGTTTATGTGAGTTACTGCTAAACTTGCCTGAAGAAATTACAAAACACCAAACTACCTTTACAGTCCCATAGGAACTAGTGACTGGGAAACAATAGAGATAGGAAGTGGTGACTACAATAAAGGGCTGGAGGGGGTTACTTCTTAGTGTCAGAAATAAAAGCATTGCTAGGATAAAACATTATTAAATAACCATGTTTCTGATTAGTTGTCACTTGTCCAGGTTTTCTCCCTTGACGGTGGCCCTGCCTACTCCCAGCTGGGCGGGGCAATGCATGCCCTGAACAAGTTGAGGTTTATTCACTAACGTATCTTAGTACTTACCATGTCCTATCATTGAACCACACTTTTGTCATAAGTGACTTTGCCAAAAGGTCATACCATGAGCTCTGATGCTTCTATCTCCCACTAGAGCCTTAACAAGTGTATTCCATGTTGCATGATGTACCATAAACCTACCTGTTTTAACAACCAGTGTTAACATCAGTGTATCATTTTTTTTGTACATGTAGGCGTAAGCTGCTTAACCATATGACTAGATGTCTAAAGGTTTATCATCCGTGTCTCTTTATATCTGAACATAAAGGAGTAAGAATAATAGCTGCTTAACCCTTCACCAAATGCGAGTGCTTCTTCCATCTCCATGAGATCAGTACTGATTGAAATTGCAAAGACTTAGCCACCCTGTATGCAATGCTACAAATGTGAGGCATATAAAAATCAACAATGAACACACTTCACAGGACAGGAAATTCTCACTTCAGAAATCCCTACAATGTACAGCTATGCAAATACTCTTGTACCGCATAATGGGAGGAAAATAATATACAACACAACAGGTCTGCAAAAGTCTGGCAGGTGGGCTTTATTGCTCATTGGGCTAGCCACATGCTTTTGTATGTTCTGGGTCTATAGGTTTTGTACAGTCCAGCAGATTTACCTGATGTTAAAGCAAAGTGCAGCTGACAAGAATGTGCTATGCAACGGAGAAAGGTAACGTAGACTTTCAGGAAAATGTTGCAGGGAGGGAGTTAGCTACATCATTGGTTTGATTTCCTACTGCTGGGAGTAAATGTGAGTCAAATGGATGTTAGCATTAATATACTGCGTTCGATATTCCTACATTTCAGAGATGAATTCCAACTCTAATTCTTGAACTGAAGATGATTTTCTTGTGAGGCAAGAGCAATTCAACAGACAAAGGGTAGCACATTGTGTTTCAGGGCAGCCCAGAAACATCAAAATGACATTTTTGTCTCATCGATTATTTTTTTTATTTTTTTATGCTTAGATATTGAAGTCCAATATTCAGACCGGTTAAATAATAATTTCAGTAACCCACTTGTGCTGCAGCATTAACAGAAAAAGCATCAATGCATTAAATTCACATTCAACCATGCTTTTACGGAAAAGTTAGATTTTACTTCCTATATCATTTTATTCCTCCAATTGATTTTCCCAGGCATCTTACGCTAGTATTCAGAACAATGTTGCGAGCAGCTGTAAAGTTTATTCACGTGAGTAAAATAAGTATCAGACATAAGTATGACAATTTACATTTTGCAGGAAAAATCGGGATACCTGTGGTGGCAAAAGTCTATCCTGTAGCACTCAGTAAAATGGAGATGGGGAGAAGGCCAGTCATCCTTTACTCTGCTTTTAACATTGACAAGTGCATTGCTGCTGTTGCAATTCAGTCATATGGTGCGCAAAACCACAGGTGTACATATAGACCCTTATTCTATAAAGGATAATAGCGTCAATCCGGGTCTATCGCACTAAAAGCCCCAATGAAGTCAATGGTGCTTTCTGTGGCCAGCGTTATAGCACATTATAGATGATGGACCATAGAAGATATCTGTCAAGGCACAAAAAATAACTATAGGAATAAAAAAAAATGGAACATTTCTTAAGCTTTGGCTATTTTTTTGTCAATTGTAATTTACTAATGCTACGCCTGTCATTTTTCACTGACTGACAAAACCTCAGCAGCTTCTTAAAACCCTTTGCTGCCAGAGGGACTTGCACAGCAATGCATTGCTGGCCCACGTGGCAGTGCATTGCATTAATTATATGCAAATGATTCAAGGTAGCCGTGTTTATGTCGATTTTAAAATCCCCCACTAGCAGCACAGTAATTAAAATCCAGGAAATGTTATATTAAAAAAATAAATAAAAACCGCCTGCTTATTGGCCGATTCGTTTTTTTTACTGTTTAGTGAGAAGTGTGTTGAAAAAGTCAAGCACATGGTTAATTAAATAATCAGCGTGGTAAATCAAGCATTGGCAAAAGAAGTGTTAATTAAATAAGAATGTTGCCCAAATAGCATGTACTGAATTGAATAACTCCCATAGACCTTGGGGCGCCCATTTTGAGTTCAGTCAATTTGTGAAGAACATGTATCTAATGTTAAATGCATTGGGGCTGGAATTAGGACTCCAAGGGGTGTGCAGCCCTCCCATGGGTTTATACAATTTTACATGATGGTAATGATTGTATGTTACCGATTTCTTACATACAGCACCACCATCCAAAAAAATGGTTCCTGCACTCCTGCTTTAAAAGTAACGACAGGAAAATCTGACATGTACCATAGTCCTGAGGCTAATGTGCATCACAAATAGACACAACTCAGCATGGTGTGCCCAGCTACAGTTTACCTACCTTGTCCCTAATACATGAGCATTTGGGAGGCAAAAAAAAAAAAAAGACACAATAGATCCCAGCCCAAAGGACTTGCAATCTAATCCGTGGTTTCTATGACACAAAAATTCACAAGGAGTTGGCACCTAGTTTACAAAGGGTGCAGATTTGTGTAGGCCACATAACATTATAAAATACAAACGCCGATAGTGATTTTCTTATAATTATTCTGGATTTCTGTTACATAAGAGATAGATCAAAAGCATTGTGCACTGTCAATAGGAAAAAAAATATGAATAGACAAAAGTAGCGGTGAAGGTAAATTAGTAATCCCAGAAAATATGGCAATGCCGAATGTGAAAAGATGCGTTCTGTTTTAATTTTGTGCTAATTGTACTAAAAACACAAGGATTGGTAACCTATAAAAATGGACTTGGTAGGTATTAAGTAACTAATTTACCTAGGAAATTAACCCAGGAAGTTCTCACGTTAGCCCCAGAATGTATATGATTACCTAGAAGTTGCTTTATCAACAGAGCAGCAAATGTAACCCGCCACGGAGAACCCTATGCAGTAATGTTTTTTTTCCCTATTCATTGTCTGTAAGGGAAAAACGCTTATTAAATAGGACCCTGAGGATTTCCCCTATTGGTACACAATTAGAAAATCCCTTGGAGATTAGAGATGAAGGAAAAACAGGCCTCACTTTCTTTCTCACATATACAGCTATATATGTTTTATCATCAATAACCCCTGCTGTGCTGTAGAAGCCTTGAAGCATCTGCAGACATGTATGCTGATGGCCTCTGTAGCAGTGAAGAGGTTAAGCAGATAATCTACAACACATAAGTAAAGTCCTACTTACCGTAGTTCAGAGAAGCATTTGCTGTAACTTGTAAAGTCTAAATCATACCTTCTACTTTCACACATATACGATGGCAATGCTTAAAAACTTTTGAAAACACAAAACGGCAAACATGGA